>NC_056731.1:971841412-972141412 GCF_019279795.1 Protopterus annectens
ATTTACTAATCTTCCGTGTAAGACTAGTCTTACACGGAAGCGCCAGTCATAGAGTATGAAGGCAGCAGGGCATGCATATTAATGAGGGCACGCTGTCTCAAATCTAAAGCTTACATGGAGCATGGACGAGTGTAGTGGGCATGTTGGACTGCCAAGCAGTCCAAAAATCTACACCCCTGCAATGATGAAACTCGAGAAATGTCGAGTTACATGAGGGAGTCCGCTCACATGTGTACATTGTATCACTACACTCCCCCATATGTTAAACCTCGTACAAATTTAAAAATGAAAATAAATTTTTTTTTTGTTTGTTTAATTTCCGATATAGCTGCCCGTATTTGCGCAGGCTTGTGCGGGTTTGCCCATTGCTTAGCTACAGTTAGCAGCTTAGACTCTGAAGAGGATAATAAGAAAAATATATGCAAATTAACCAAAATAGCAGTAGCGTAGTGGTTAGAGCCTTCACACAAAGAGGAGGCATTCTCAGTTCAAGTCCCACAACTGTACGTCCCATTTTCTGTTGGAAATCTGTATACAAAAATATTTCCTGACATTTATCATGTATAAGTTTTGTAAAAAGCATTCAAGTGTTATATGTAGTAGTGAACGAATTATATATATATGAAGGTGAAATGGTCATGCATTCTGAGGCATGAGTAACTTATTTTAATCAATATAAAGCACTGCTAAGCACATTTTACCAGTACTGAGCATATTTAAATCCAATTGCTCGTAGCTGCGCATTGCGCCAACCACCTCATCTACAATGTATTTGCGCGTAGCTGCACACCGTGCTAACCAGCGCAACGTCGGGCAACGTCGAGCAACATTGGACAAAGTCAGGCAAAGTTGAGCAAAGTCGGCTAAACATGGCCACACCTCCTTTACTGTACCGTAACCATTCAGGTCTGGGCAGTAGGAAAATAAAAAGCAGTGACAGGACTCAAACTCAGGATACTGTGTACTATAGTCACAGTACATAATCACTAAGCTATGACAGCATTTCATAACCATGCACTTTCAACAGACACATATCTATCAAAGGAATTTTAAACATTGCCAACATCAGCTAAGCAGGTGTGCCTACAGCTGAGTTTTTTCAAAACTGGCCAATCACAAATAAGTGCGGGAAATGAGGCATATTTAAGCTTCACAGGTGGGAATACTTGCCATAACTGGTTGTAGCTCCCTTCTGCAGTCAGCATGGCCAGTGTTGGAGAAGGCACTCGATTTCGAGCACAACGCTGGGGCATTGAGGAGTCCAAAGTAATGGTTTGTCTCCTTGCCCACAATCATGAGGAAAGACTCCTGCGGGGCCAGTACCAGGGTACCCAATATAAAATGGAGGCCTGGAACAGTATTGCTCATGATCTCACCAGTGCCACTGGCATTCCTCGGACTGGTGAGCAGGTCAGGCACCATTATTCTGACCTGAAGCGGCATAAGGAGGATCAACTGGACCACTGGATCCAGGAATCCCGTGCAATGTTTAATGCCCCATACTGAGTAAGTAGCCATTGTATTAAGTAGTTAAGAATTGCTATGCTTGTCTATACTATGGATAAGTTTGTCTCAGTATCACTGCATTTACTTCACAGCTGCAGGTGCCCGGGCTATGAATCAGCAGGCCCGTTAAGATAGGTTGCAAAGGCTATATCATCAGGCAGGTTAGTAATTATTCTGCATGTACTGTTATATAAAATAAATGAGAGAGCTTTCAAAAAGTCTTTTAACCCAGTAAATAAAGATGTAATAATCCTTTAATACATGTATAATTCCTGGAGTGCGTTTGTGTCATTTTCTTTGATATGTTGTTGTACTGTTGCATTTTACAAATAGTACTGTTGTATTAAGCAGTGTTAACCCACACTTGGGTAGGCCCATATAACATGGATGAAGGGAGTGCCAGTAGCTTTTATGCATATTTACAGCCCTCAACTGGTGGTTCAAGATCAGCATGTACAGGTTAATCTGGCACATGAGTAGCTTGGTATTGTGTTCCCCAGAAATGTCAGTGTGCTGCCAGAAATGTAGGGAGCTGTTAACATATAACTGATAATTTCACCTGAACATATCTAGATAATTCTATGAATGTAGAGCTGTCAGTGTACCATCTTAGCAGTAGTGTGTGTGAGCAACTCTCAAAATATGTAGCAGTAATATCTGCATCTTGGACAGTCTGTATGTAAGATACAGCTCATGTATATAATGATCTAGCAAAATCCAATTGCACAATATAAGGACATTGGGTAGTGTAATAATATGTGTAAGGGACATATAACTGCAGTTAATAGGAATGCAGTGAAAATTAGAAGGATATATACATTGTTAATTGAGCTATCTTTTTCCACCCTACTGTATGTGCATAAAAAAAGGAATTCCACACCTCAATCAGTATGTCTAATCTCAATACATTTGTTGGGACATATGTCCTATTGGTTTATAAATATTTGCATTTATTTCTGTGCATGTGCCCTGTTAAAATACCACAATATTGGTGGCCTGTTGCCATCAATTAAACCTGCATGCTGTTGTAATGTCCACTCTTGTTCTATATTTGCATGTGTTAAGCTTGCTTTTCAACTGTTGAAAATCTGGTGTGTTGGGTTAATGGGAATACTTTTGCATGCTGTTATAACTAATTGGGAATGCTGTTGACTGTTACTAACCCATATCTTTATTAAACTCTCCAAAACATAGTTTGTATGGGAAGGCCGGTACCAGTGAACCCACCTGTCCCACCTCAGCTGGCCATGGCACCTGGCACCAGCAGGTCCAGTGCACAGCCTGGGACCTCCTCCTCCACTGGCCCTGTGCCACCTTTGGGTGGAAGCACTGCAGGGGATGGGGCTTGGCCCCCCGTCAAGCGTGGGTGGAAGAGTGCCACCTATCACCCTTCGAATGGTCTGGGCAGTGGTGCGTAGAGAGATTGAACATTCTGTTGCAGAACCGCTATGCCAGCTTGAGGCACGAGTGGTGCAACTCCCAGGTCAGCGTGCCCCAACTACACAGTCCCCAGCACAGCCACCCTCTGGGCTGTGAAGGTGCAGTGGTGACTGCCATGGGTGGGGACCTCAGTCCCACTGTTTTCATCTGTGGGCTCATGGACTTGTGATTTCCAAACATCCCTCCCCGTCAAAGGAGTTCACCCATCACATATGTCATATACTGCCCCTGTATGCATCTTGTTTGTCTTGTCTGTTTACCTCCCCAACTTACCTCCCCAAATATATCTACTTCCCCTACCCCACATTCCACTCTCACCTGAAAAAAAAGGGTAATCTGCTCCCCAAAAAAAAAAATTATGCCCCATACATAGCTGCCCATTTTGCACACATGTCCACTGGACACATAAAATGCAATTTAATTGGCATTACAACATACTTTGTTGTCCTCACCCCTCTCTCAGGGATTGAAGGTTTCATATCTACCTCCAAATTTATTCCATATGCACAGCTGTTACTGTTAAAGAAATGGGCAGCTATGGACCTTCCCTACATCCGCCCTGCACATCCCAAGCTATTTTTCATACTGCCTTTCCCTCTTTGTGCCCCCTTTTCACCACTTTCCTATCTCCCCATTTTTCTTTTCTTTCAAAGAAATGAGCACGGGGGATAGTGGGATTAAGCACTATTAAGAAGTAGTTAGCAGGTTTGCACGAATTTGCGCTTGTTTGTGCTTAGCTAAGCATTGCTAAGCATCGCGTGACCCCGCACAAACCCGCTTAAAAGTGCCTTAGTCACTCATAATGTGAGGGCCCTTGTTCTGCTGAGAAGCAAAATAAAACACCTCCGTCAGTATCAAACCCTGGACCTTGTACACACAACCCAACATGAAATACCAGTAAGCCACAGTAGATATACAAGTTGGTGCTGAAATAAATATATCATGCATCAGAATGAGTGAATGTAAAGGAAAAAAATAGGAATCCCATACCACACAACTTGTTCTGTGGATCTTTACCAACAGTTGTTGTGGGATTACATTACATGACTGTGATAAGAGAAGCATCCATTCTAGCAGGAAATAATGTTACACCATCACTTTACAACCCCACACAGTATCACAGCAGGACAAACACTGGCATATCTGTTTAGGGCAGAGGGCATACCTCCCAACTGTCCCTAATTTTCTGGGATGTCCCGGATTTTGATACAAATTTTAGCTTTGTCCCTCTGAATCCCTCCTAAAACTACTGACTTTGGGCAGAAAGGTGGTGAATTACACTTAATGAACAATGACAATAATTAAGAGTTAGACACTTCTTTTACTTCAGAAAAAGTGTATTAATTCATATGCTCTGATTGTTTCAATGTTTCAACTTAATGGCACTAATATTTTAAAGGTGGCTCTGACTTTTTCTTTGCTTTTCCCTGAGTCTGTTCAAATATGCACCTGAGTGTTTGAGAGGTCAGCAGAGGCAGAAACACAGAGGCATATTAGTCTTTCTGCTGTTACACACTGCTCAAATAGCTTTGGAAGGAGTTTGGAAGAAGTTTCAGAAGCATACCCTTATGTAGTAATATAACACTGAAATACAAATGGATGTAGCCATGTACTGGTAGCAGCCAACTGTACCAATTCCATTGCTCTATTGCTGAAAAGATTTGTGTGGTGCACAGACAAAAAAAAAAACAGGCTATTCTCTGGCTACCATGTGGATAGGTCTACAGTTGGGAGTTACACAGACAGACTACTTGCCTTGATAAACTAACATGTACACAGCAACCCTGTAAGTCCAGAAAGATAAAATCCACACAATACTTACACTCTCTGTACTTCTGCACCCCTACCCAAATGTAGAATATACCTGTGTGTACAGGGTCTACCAAGGATGTAGGTAAGCATACTCACAGTACTGAAATGTGTCCAGTTTGTCTGAGCAGCTTGTGCTAATGTCAACACTAAAAAAACACAAAATGTTTAGAACTGAGTAAATGAATATTCACAGTATAACAGTTCAAAAACAATTCTTGTGCCAAAGGAATCCATCTCAATAACTAGCTTTGTATGGCAGTTAATTGTAAAAGTTGAAAAGAAAGTACATATTTCCATGTATCTTGGGGTAGCATTTTGAGGGGTGAGTACATTTCTACACTGACAGGTGGGTACTGGAACCAGCAACATTAGGTCTGAGTACAAAATGTAAATCTCTGGCCACTAATTGGTGCAGAGGCCATCACATGCTCATGTGCAAATACCTACAAAAGCAGGCTGCAATCTCTGCCAACAAACTCAATCACTCTATAGCAGAGACTGACAGAAAGAGAGACAAAGAGAGAGAGACAGAGAAAAGGAAAAAGAAAAAGAAATATTACCAAAACATACAAAGGAAAGGTATGTGACACATGTGCATTTACTGGCATGTAGTAGATGTTATTGAAGAATAGTCTACATAATGTGAACGATTCATATTTGTCACCAGTACTTATTTATGCATAGATGTTCTGCTTAACTACTGCTATGGACAATACAGTGTGTACCTGTGGACAGTGGGACATACCTGTGAAATGCGTAGCTCAGTATTAAATGTCAAAGATCTGATCCATGTTATCTGTGTTCTGTACAGTAGCGTTGCCACTGGCTGTTGGAGGGATTAGTACTGCCATTATATAAACATGGGTGTGACAGAACAACACATGCATGACAGTAATATTAAAGTGCAGCTTAGCATTGGCAACTGCTGTAGCAGTCTAGTATGCTTATCTAGCATTTGTAGCCATATATACCCCTCTAATGTTAGTGTGTGTTCATATGTGACACCTGTTTGTGTAGCAACAAAGCCCAACAGTTCAGCTGTGAGGTCCAGGGACTAACAACAGTTTGGACCTTGTATGTGTATGCCACACACATACGGAGAAATATACATGTGTCATATATATTCACATCTGAATATTTGCATAGAGCAGGGGACATATTGCAACTGTTTGTGAAGGGTGAAGATATATATGTTGGTGAAGGTTAGTATGCACATATTTGTATGTAGGTTTTAGTGTGTGGCAAACAAGCAGACTTCAGTGATGGTATATGACATGTGGTGGTTAAACACTGTGGGTGGTTTGTTCAGTTTGCAATGTTGCAGCCAATGAGGCTTGCTAAAGCTACCTGGGCTGTGAACATCTTCAATGCATTTATCCCAAGACTGTGCGATTTTATTACATTACTATACACCTCACATCCTTTGTATAATTGATATTCTCACTATGAAAGGTGAAATGTATATGTGCCTACATATATATGTATATGTACACCAATGGAGGTGTATATGTATATATACATATATTCCCTGTACTGTTGACTGACTGTGATGGTCAATGTGTTTGTGACTACGTCAAAGATATGTATCTGTGGGAGAGCTTAGTGGGAAACAGTTTATGTTATGGTATTATGTGTCCTTGCTTTGATCCTTACAAAAGCTGTGTATTCTGTTGCTAGGCAGAAAAGTGCCATTGCATACAGTGTGATTAAGTCCCTTGGTTTTAACTAGGGTGTGTCATCGGAGGCTAAAGCACTACATCTATGATTATTGATTGGTACTGATGTTGAATCCAAATACTGTGTGTACTGTAGTACTACCTGAAGCTCTGGGCCTGTACAGCAGAGTATGGTGCATGTCCACATTGCTTGCATCCACTGTTTTGTGTGGTCCCTGTAGTCATCATAGATTATATTTCTCAAGATTAAAGTTCTGTATGTACTGACACACAGTAATGTATAGTACACACTGAAAGCTTATCTGGGTTGTCATATCTTTGTGCCCTGTAATTATGTCTGATGTGTGCATGAGTATGTCTGTAACATGTCCTTTGACATATGTGTGGTAAAACATATAACTGCATATCTAGCAACATTCATAGTGTACTACAGCAGTATGCGACCTATATTCCCAATTGTGCACATATTTTGGCCACGGGTTTGCCATTAACAAGTTGTGTGGTATAATAATAATACATTTACTGGACCTTACACTCATTGTGATGGATGATATATTTCTTTACACATCAGCTTGATGTATATACGCTGTGGCTAGGTGGTGCATCGTGTTACATACAGCGTGCCAGGTAATCTTGTATAGTCTTATATAGTGATTTTATTTTGTTGCTGTGCAGAACATGGTTCATTAGATAGAGAGTGAGCCAGGCACTTTCAAGCAGTTGTGGGGTGAGCAGTGATAAGTGGCAGTTAAAGTGTTTCACTCTCAGTAAGCTAATAGGTTGCTATATATGGCAGTTCAGTGATATCTGTACTGTATAATGTTAAATGTGCCATATGACTTGTTCAGACATATTTTCATATTTATGTCTTCCAGGGATCATGGCGCATCACAGGAACCCCAGTTACAATAGTGCTGAAGATGATATAATTACTAGCAGTATGATTCAGCACTACAGTCTCATGTTCTCACAAACCAGCCAGGACCAGCAGGAGTGTACTGCAATGTGGCAAGATGTTGTTCACAGGGTAAATGAGGTAGGCCTGCATAACTGGACATATGAGCAGGTACGCCACCACTGCAGTGATCTTCTCAGACATGTCTGTCAGCATGCTGCTGATGTGCGGAGACAACAACTTGCAACAAGAGGTGGTGTTAATATCCACCCCCCCTTCACCAGAGTGGAGGAGCTGCTTCTGAGCCTGGTGGCACCTGCCCAACAACAACAGCAGCAGACATACACCATGATGGAGATTGGAGCCACCCAGCAAGCACACATGGAGCATGCAGGTAACATGGCATATCTGTAGACTACTGTTATCTGTATTGGTAGATCATGCATATGTGAGATGTGGAGTGTGTCGGTAAAAGATGTGGAGCCTGTTGGTGTGCAATACTGATCATTTGGAACATAATCTGTAGCCCTGTGAATGTAAACTGTTGTTGTACTGTAAGATTGCAAACACGCAGTAGCAATGCCACAGTTGTGGCCACTGACAAACTGTCTCATCTCTATGTAGGTCCCTCTGGGGTGACATCAAGGCAGCGGACAGATGCTGGTAAGTGTGTTCTACATTTATTATTGTAAATAAAAAGTGCATGCCATAGTTAAAGTGTAGGCCATGTACACATGTAACACACCTACCCATGATGCATGCTGTGCATGTTTGGTGTAACACCATGCACATCTCACTAATGTGATTAGCTGCCTCAAACACATGCAATACCCAGACCATCTCAAACAAATGTGGCTAGACTGTAGTGACCACTGGATAGGCACAGTTGATACTCAACATGCACAAAACATACACATCTATGTAATACACAGAGCATTTTAACATGCTACACATAAAGGATTCCTAAACCCTCTGTAAAGACACTCCAGTATCCAAAATCTCATCCACACATTACCCATAATATACCTGAGGGGTAGAGGCCTATCATGGGGCATTTAAACACTCTGCAACACACTACATATTCATGTCAGGGAATGCTCCTTATTGGCCTCCTTACAAACTCATGTAACAACTGGTTGTGAAATGGTGAATGTAGCCAAGGTAGTACAGTTCTGGTACAGCATGATTAGTGCTGGTTTGGGAAACATTTATAGCCTTGAGTGACCACATGATGCTTCAGATGATGGTTTATGGTACTATACCCCATCCAGTTATTGTAACCACAGTACTACACACAGCTTTCATTGCTATACACCTTAATGTTGCATGTGTGCACACATATGCACCTCTAAACAATATGCATACCAATCAACATTTGCACATCTGACACATATATGTCTTGTGATGCTATTGAGTGGCTAGGTCATATGACACACATTGGGTATGTGTAGTGTTTAAATATGCAGTTGTGTTTTAAAATGCCATGTCATGGATGACACTGGCATGTCCACAATATGATCTACACTCACCATAAGTACTGTACATTGGGTATGTGGCCGAATGGTATTCCATCAATTATCCATGCACCACTGATGATGTTGTGTGAATACTCATCATGCATGTTCTAAAAATGTGTCCACAATTATTTGCTAAAGACACAGAGGCTGTAATCAGCATTGGATACCTATCTGACACACAGATGCACATCCAGCTATGGTATGTACAGCTGTGAGTTATAGTGCACAGTACATTACAGAATTTTGAATACCTGCACAGCAATGTTGCGTCCATGTTTGCATGGTGTTCCAGGTGGAGGCCCATCACCTAATAACAAAACACATGCAACAAAGCCATGCATACTGTTATTAAGAAGGACTGCCTACACTTGCACTGCATGCTGTTGAGCAACATATGTCCTGCATGCTGACATGTGTGATATGATTGTTTTTCTTGTGATACTGTAACCCACCCTCACCTGCTATTGTGTATGTTCTGAGATTGCTGATGTTGTGTGTGTCTGCTTTAGGGTGGAGTGTATTTTTGTGTGTGTGCATGTGTGCATGTGTGCATGTGCGCATGTGTGCATGTGTGCATGTGTGCATGTGTGCAAGTGTGCATATGTGCGTGTTCAGGTCTTAAAGTGTGTTCACTGTTTTCCTCTCACAGGTTCCAAGGTGGGGCTGGTTCAGTACAGCAGGGAACCTGATGTAACTGAAACAGACAGTGATCATGAGGATAGGTGTGTTGAGGAACAGGCAAGTTTGTCAGTTCTTTTATACCACATTCTTGTCCCAAACTGATGTTGTCAGGGTCTGTTGTTGGGTCACCAATTGACAGTACACAAGTCTCCACCCCATCCATGCACACAGTCATACTGCCTGTACATCCATCTTCACCATTGCCCTTAGCTGAGGGACAGTGTACAGTTGGCACTGGCCAGGACAGTGTGGTATCTATGGCACATGTATCAAGACACAGCAGCCATAGCCAGATGTCTGGAACGGTACCACATAGGCAGATGCCCAGGGGTTCTCGTCAGAGCACTGCTGGTCATCATGCCCCTGGCAGACGTGCCACATCTCTTTCTACCACATGCATGTTCCAGGCTGTCATGGAGGCACGACATGAATGGAACGGTACACCAGACAGGGACTAAGGGCACAGAGGGCTCATAACACCTCTGTAAATGACAGTATCCATGACCTAGCAGGTGCCATACGTAATTACACTGAGGTCATTGATAAACATTGGGGTGAGACATTTGATGTCCTCCACAATGTCATGTCCATGTGTCAGTACAGTGCGGGATGGTTGAGATGTCTACATGTATGTATGCCAACAACATCAGCAGCTGGAGGTAGCTGTGGACATCCAGCAAGTCACAGCCACTCCCTTAGTGCCAGTACCAGCCCCAGCAATGTTAGGTGGCTGTCCATAGACCATCCTAGCAGACCACGTGCACGTGACTCTGGCCAGTGCCAGCAGGGACCTGGATCCAGTGGACATATTTCAACCTCTTTGGATAGTACCCAGTCTGGATTAGTACCTGATACTGTCTGTAGCACCCCTGCCAGGCACAGGTTCTGTATCCATGGCCAGAGAGGGTGTTCTGTAAAGCCTGCCAGGTACAGTCTGTAGCTGTCTCACAAATCCCCATATATGGCAGCCACATGGTGGAACTGTGTGCATGCAGACACACACACATAAACCAGAAACCTAGGGCAAACACATACTCGCACACATTACATCAACATTGGCCCATAACAGTACGCATGGCCCTCACACACACACTCACACACACATGTCGATTGTATGGCTCAGTGTAGGCCTCTGGCATACCAGCAACACACCCTGTGCATATGATGAAACCTGTGCCACCTCCTGTCATCTGTAACATTGATGCAGGAACAGGCTAACATGGTGCTGATGCACAGGGTGACTTTAATAAAGTATATCAATGGTTGAATGTGTAGCATGTTGTCACCAGTAAAGTGTAATAATATCCTTGAAGGTGTAGCTGAGCAGGCATGATGCATTAAAGTTGTAATTAGCAATGTTGTATTGTTTCCACCAGTGTTTATTCCAATTGTGTTTTGTTTGCCCATGTGCCACTTGGCTGATGTGTGTAGTTGTGTCAGCATGTGTTATACAGTAGACAGTAAGTGTGGGGTGTGTGCAGCACAGGTTTGCAGGTGTACATTTGTGAACATGGTGGAGGTGCACTGTCTGCATGTGCATGCATACTGGACACATGGGCAGGGTGACATGCTCTGTATTGGCCAGTGTTAACACTCCATAGTTTCTATTGGTGGCCAATATGCATTGTACTACACACATTTTGGAACTTGAGTACGCATGTGTGTGTATGACATGGGTTGACAATGTGCTGTGGGTGATGCTGTTGTTGCTATCTGTCATTGGTTTGCATTACTAAGGTTAACAATGTCCCAGCTGCATAATCCTTTATTAATGCACACTGTTCACCTACAGGGTTGCATGGACCGTGCTATCACAAACACAAGAAATTCTCACTTATACAGTAAAAGTGCATTAGTCCCATGGACCCCTGCCATAAACTAAATATATAATAGAAGGTGTGAAGTTGTACCAAAAAAGAGTTACATACCAAGAAGGGATAACCTCTCTGGTCAGTATCATTGGGAAAATACAATCCCTCAATAAACATACAAGGCAAGCTTCAAAATGCAAAATGGCAAGGATTCCAAAGACAACACTAAAGCTTTATTTAGTGTTGTTCATAATCTGCAGGGGAAATCTCAGATCGGGTCACAGTTAATGTAAATGGTCACAAAGTACACTTATCTGACTGACATTACCAATTCCTTGTCAGACAGTTTGAATGCAGATTTCACCACCATGTCATTATACAAGGGCCACATTTCCAGACCTGAAGAATGTAAAACCTGATGATTCACAGACACTCTAGTTAAAACATCTCTTTAACAAAGTACACACCACAGTGGCAATGGTACTGGACAATGGCCCTGACTGTGTCATACACAATCTGGCATATGAAGTCACCACTCACCTAAACGCTCTGTTCAGATGCAGCCTCTATAGAGGTTACATACGTGTGGAATGACACAATGGTAATGGTGTTCACAGTGCACAAGAGTTGAACTACAACCACTTCTTCTTCTTCTCCTTTCAGATGCTCCCATTAGGCGTCGCCACACTACATCATCTGTTTCCATTTCTTCCTGCCCTCTGCATCTTGTGCTGTTACACCATCCACCTGCATGTCCTCTCTCACCACAGCCATAAACCTCATCTTAGGCATTCCTCTTTTCCTGTTACCTGGCGGCTTCATCCTTAGCATCTATTTCACAATATACTCTGCATCCCTCCTCAGCACATGTACAAACCAACTTAATCCTGCCTATCTTGCTTGGTCTACTAACCTTCAAACCTGGCCTGACCCTCTAATATACTTATTCTTAAACCTGTCCACCCTCATCACACCCAGTGCAAATGTTAACATAAATTGATTAAGGGTAGAACTACAACAGGCCCTGGAAACTTTCACTCTATAAGCCAGACAAATGTTATCTGGAAGGCTATGAAGCACAGCATTATGGAACTAATTAACAAAGACATTATGAACCTGCAAACACTGCACCATACCCACTTAGGTTCCCTAAAGGCCAGATCATGGCTTCTACACCTAGTAGGCTTCAAGCCAGTCAACAAGGCTATAGGTGAGGATGGGAAGGTCAACACAGCCAAGCTATAGCTCACCAGCAATTCATACCCATCCCACATACTGGTATTATACATAGCCTCAACAGACTGACCATAAACGATTGTTAGATGATGGCTTGACAACTAACGCACAGATGTAGGACACACAGTAACATTTGCAGCCACCTTGTACTATTCTATGCCAGTAACAATTGGTATTCACCTGCACTCAGTCCTGGGACCACTCCTGTTTGGCATATAGCTGTTTTAGGTACAAGCAAACACAGTAGGGATATGTCTGCCCATGATTGATGACAATGCATTCTGTGGGCTATACTTTTTTCTCCAGATGACGCACACATCCTCCAAAAGTGTATCATACAGACAGATACCTGTAGTCAAATTCATGCTGTAAAGCTATAAGCCAAAAAAAGCATAGTTATCCACTTTTAGAAAACAAAGTATCCCCAGAGTACCACTTAGGTAGTAGCCCCCAAAATGTGGAACAGGTACTAATGTATACATAGAGCCATGTGTTAAGTCATCTCTCCTTTGATAATCACATTACCAAAGGGTTTTCGAAATCCCTCTGTGGAGCACATAAGCAATAAAGGGTTTGCATGCAGATTCACAGAGGTTGTTGCGCACCTATAATGATTAGTCATCTTTGCCAGACGTTGCTTGCTTTGGAACAGATTTAAATTATACCTCAAGCTTAAACCTTCACTCGCACTCTTCAATAGAAACCGTGATGAGTGGATGTGAAATGGAAGATGTAGCCCAGAGATCACAGCAGTGGCTAAGCTTGTCACAAGCATACAGAAGTGACCTAAGTTCTGGAAAGCACCAGCATGCTCTGGCAAAGATAACAGATATGTTCATGGAGAAAGCAGAGTACCCACCTATGAGATAATTGAGGTCACATTTATGTATATGGATTTGCCCCACAGCTACCTTACATGTGTAATGCACATACAGTTGTCATTGTGATATGTCATACACTAGAAAAATCAAAACCTACTCCACATTGGCCAATGGTGTCATACACCTGGAGCACACACAGCCAGCAAGTGTGAGATTCAAACTATTTTCCGACTACATTATGATACTACAGCAGTATGCATTTACAAAACACGCTATACACATTACTGGAATTTCATTTTTCCACAGGTATATTTGTAGGATGGTGACATCATCAGATTTGTCAAAGATGAGTATACCACTTTTAAAGTGTGTGAGTAGTCTCCAAAAAGGTTGTTTTTCCACAGGGAGACACACGCACACACACACACACACACACACACACACACACACACACAGTTAGCAAATGCAGGATTTAAACCCCTATCTAACTACATTACGATATTGCAAAAATATGCATTTACACAATGCACTACACACATGGTTGGGATTTCATCTTTCCACAGGTATATTTGTAGAATGGTGACATCATGAGACTTGACAAAGATGAGTATACCACTTTTAAGGGGTGTGAGTAGTATCCAAAAAGGCTGTTCTTTCCTACGGAGACATACACACAGTTGGCAAGTGCAGGATTCAAATCCCTATCTAATTACATTATGATACTATAGCAGTATACATTTAATCAACATGCTATACACATTACTAGGATTTCTTTTTTCCACAAGTATATTTGTAGGATGGTGACATCATGAGACTTGACAAAGATGAGTATACCACTTTTAAGGGGTGTAAGTAGTCTCCAAAAAGGTTGCTCCTCCCCAGGGAGACACACACACTCTCACAGTTGGCAAGTGCAGGATTCAAACCCCTATCTAATGATAGTACAGCAGTATGCATTTACACATTACTGGGATTTCTCTTTTCCACAGGTATATTTGTAGGATGGTGACATCATGAAACTTGACAAAGATGAGTATACCACTTTTAAGGGGTATGAGTAGTCTACAGAAAGGTTACTTTTTCCCAGGGAGACAAACACACTCTCACCCACACACAGCTGGCAAGGGCAGGATTCAAATCCCTACCTAATTACATTATGATACAACAGCAGTACACATTTACATGACACGCTATACACTTTATTGGGATTTTTCTTTTCCACAGGTCTATTTGTAGGATGGTGACATCATGAGATTTGACAAAGATGAGTATAACACTTTTAAGGGGTGTGAGTAGTCTCCAAAAGTATTGCTTCTTTTCAGGCAGACACACACAGTTGGCAAGTGCAAGATACAAACCCCTACCTAACTATGTTATGATACTACAGCAGTAGGCATTTACATGACACGCTACACACATTACTGCTTTTTTTTTCCACAGGTATATTTGTAGGATGGTGACATCATGAGACTTGACAAAGATGAGTATACCACTTTTAAGGGGTGTGAGTAGTCTCCAAAAATGCTGCTTTTTCCCAGAGAGACACATGCAATAGACAAGTGCAGGATTCAAACCCCTACCTACCTACATTATAAGACTATAGCAGTACACATTCACACAACACCCTATATACGTTACTAAAGCTTTTTTTTTTCCACAGTATATTTGTAGGATGGTGACATCATGAGACTTGACAAAGATGAGTATACCACTTTTAAGAGGTGTGAGTAGTCTCCAAAAAGGTTTCTCTCTCCCCAGGGAGAGACAGACACACACACACACAGTTGGCAAGTGTGGTGTTCTTAATCCAAACCAGGTACGTCTTTACACTTCAGCAAGCAATATGGAGTTACAGGATGCAATACAGACATTACTTGCTGACAGTTTGCCCAAAGGTTTTTCTCACATTTGCTAACTTCAGCAGGCTTATCATACTAGGTGTATTGTGAGTGTATTGTATGCATAGGCCATGACCATATCATATATGGGTTGATGCACCACATGCTGGCACACACAGGGTCAAACCGGTGGCTAAGCTCTGTCAACCTATTACTGGACAATACAGTCAGGAGGAGTAGGGTCATACAACCACACCACCAACTGTCTCACATAGACCTACAATATAAGCACCAGCAAAACACACACATAGATACACATTACCATACTCGGAGAATGCAAATATTAATCTGAAAAAGAGAGAGTGTCCTTCTAAGCAGACAAGCAAGCAGCATGCCCCTCCAAGCACACGTCAGAAAACATATAATACACCAAAACAGTGTGCCTCACAACAGACCCTAAGGCAAAAGAACATACCCAACACACTAGTAATAGGTGACTTCATAGTCAGGCACACAGATGTTCTACTCACTTGGCTGTACAAGGGGAATGTTATTGTCAGTTGTCTGTCAGGTGCTATGATCCACCACATAACCCAAGCACTTACATCACTGCAGAACAGGTACATATATGATGTGTTCTTTGTACATGTTAGTGTGAATGATCTGAGACATACCTCCCAGGACAACATGACAAGAGATATATAATAGCTCTATGATCATGTAGCCCAGGCTGGTATGACCCTGAGTAGCATCTTATCTTCACCTAGATGATACTGCAATATAACAGAAAGATGATAAACTTCAACAATTGGCTGAGCTTCTGGTGTCATTCAAAGAGGATCCATTCTCTGTCTGCCTGTGATAACATGATAGATAAGCCTTGTTGCTTCGCTACAGATGGTTTGCACCTGCCTCCCCTATGCTTCTGAATACTGGCTAAGGCTCTTGCTGTCCCCATATTACCTTTTTTAGGCAAGGCTCAAAGGTTCATAGGTTTATAGGTAGGTACTAGGCTATCTGCCCAAGGGCATTTATAAGCCTAGTCATAACGTGTTGTCTTTTGCCTCCCTTTTAAATGAGTTTCCTGGGCCTCTGTCTAGCAGGGCCACTGAAGTGATCCCAGGGGTAAATTTACAATTTCCCATCCACTCATTAAGATTCCTCTTGAAGAGAGTCAGCAAGGGGCTCTGCCTAACATCAACTGGGATTTTATTCTAGAGTGAGGGAAGTCTCTGGGACAGGAATCTATCCCTCCAGTACATCCTGTTTATTGCTGTGCTGAGGTTTAATTCACTGGATCGTGTGGCTCTAAGAGATTTGTTTTTTATGAGCTGGAGCATGTCCATTAATTCCAGGTTGGACATGGCCTTATACATCAGGCAATAGATCACCTCTGAGCAGGCAGTAAGTAACTGAGTAGAGCTGGAGTTTCTTTAGTCGAGCTGCATAGGGCATCTCTTTGAGGGCCATGATCCTCTTGGTGAGGTACTTCTGTGGTCTTACCAGCTGTAGCATGTGCCGATTAAGGTACATACCAAATGAGGCATTGTACTCTATTATGGGCCTAATGAGTGATGAGTAGAGGGGCACAATGACCTCTCTTGATCTAGAGGTGAACCCTTTTGTGATTAGGTGGGCTACATAGAAGGAATTTCTAAACACTTTGGCAATGTGATTATCAAAGGAGAGTCTACTGTCCACCTGTGTCCCAAGGTCTCTTATCACACTTTCAGTGTTAAATATACTACCGCCTATGTTGTAGTTCATGGGTACAGATTTTTTTACCAAAGGGGATGACAATGCACTTTTTGGCATTGACCTTGAGGCCATGGCTTTGACACCAGGCATATGTCTCGGTGAGGCCCTTTTGTAGTTTGTCCACATTATTAGTAGTTTCGATTATGGCTCCTAGTTTGCAGTCATCTGGGAACTTCATTAGCCAAAGACCTTCTGTGTTAGCCTATACTTCAGGGAAGTAGATACTAAACAGGACAGGACACAGGACTGAGCCCTGTGGTACTCCACTTGTCACTGGTCTGAAGTTGGACTTGGAGTCTGCTACTTTCACAGTGTGAGTTCTGTCAGTGAGCCAGTTGGCAACCCATCTTGTGACATAGGGATTTATACCTAGTTTGGTGAGTTTATCTATAATTCCAGAGTGGGGGATGGCATTGAAAGCCTTGGTAAGACCTAGATACGCTGTGTTAATCACCTTACCCTTGTCTACAGCTTTGGTGACTGCTTCAAAGAAGTCTATCAGGTTTAGGAGACATGATCTGCCTTTTACAAACCCAAAATGGTTGTGGTCCAGAGTTTTTGTTTATAAGTCCAGTCTTTGTTTATAAGTTCGATGATGATACATTCCATGGCCTTGCAGACCAGGCTCATCAGGCTAATGGAGCGCTAGTTCCTGGGGTCTGTGGTGGCTCCCCCCTTGTGTAGTGGGATAACTGTCACTGTGTGCCATTCAGCAGGCACAAAGCTTGAGGTGAGACTATGATTGAACATGGTACGTAGGTGTGGTGCCAGTTCATTCTGTAGTTCATGTAGAACGCAGCCTGGGATGTTATCTGGTCCCATGGATGCTGTGTTCCTGGCTTTGGAGAGTGGTTTTTACCTGTGCAGCCATGATGACAGCAACTTTGCATTCTTCTGGTATAGAGATGGGCTCTTTCATGGGTGAGAGGGGGGTAAAGTTAGCACTGATCTTATCTGCCAGGATGTTGGCAATATCAGTTGGGTCTGTATATTTAGTGCCATTGTGCTGTAACTCAGAGCAGATCTGAGTGCTGCTATTGAGATTCTTGACATAGTTATAGAATGCGTTGTGGTTGTCTTTAGAATCAGTGGTGAATTTTTTTTTTCGTAGCTATCTTTGGAGGATGTTATAAGGGATCACAGCTTCTTACTGAGGCTGACCAGGGAGCTCCTCTACTCATGGGATTTTACCCTCTTTTGCAACAGTTTCTACCTTCTGTTGTGCAGTTTGTTTATGGCAGGGGACCACCAGATCGGCTTCCTTTTTTTGGAGGATAGCATCTTGGTTCTGTTTGCAATAGCACGATGCATGCAATCATGTAAGTGCTTATAAAGTGCAATTGTGAAGGATTCAGTAGTCGTAACTTTATTGTCCATCTGCATGGGTGTCCTGAAGTTCACCACTTCTGTCTGAAGAAGCATAAAGTTGGCTTTGGAGAAATATTTTAACATGGTTTCCTTAATGGGGGTGGGGCCAGAATGTGGATATGTAGGGTAATTAGCTTATGGTCAGATGGGACCAATGAGGTGCTGACTTCAAGTGTGGAACCCCGGTCACTCAGGACAAACCAAACCCCATAACCAACACAAATAACCACAAAGTGAGCTAAATGCTACTCATTGCCTGAAGTCTCAGCCTCCAGATACACACACTTGAAGCACTTCTCAGTATAGTGAATGCTGATATCTGTGCAGTAACAGAAACCTAGTTCAAGGCTCCAGAGAGCACATCAGCAATTCCAGGATACTACTCATTCCATACATTCCAGCATCAGAACCTGGATCATAGCACATAGGGTGGGGATGTATCTATATTTATTAAGGATACCTACACCTCTCTCTGCATCCTCTCTACAGAACATGTACCCATATAATGTTGCACAGCAACATTCTTCACACTCCACAGGGGTGGGGCCACAAAAGACCCTTGGCATTCACACTCTATTAGCCTGATGAGTCTGATTTGCAAGGCAATGGAGCCAGTCATAATGGAAGTCAACAATAAAGACAGTGGGAACCTTCACACAGTTGAGCGCACCAAATTTGGCTTCGTCAAATGAAGATCATGCCTCCTGAACTGGGTGGATTTCTTTGAGACAGTTACCCAGGCTACAGATGATTGAAATGAGCTCCACACAGCCTACCTATACCTCGATAAGGCCTTTGACACCATTCCCCCGTCAGGTATCATAGATGAACTCACCAACCTGGGCATGAATCCATACATCACAAGATAGATTGCAAACTGGCCGACAGATGGATCCCAAAAATTAAAAGTTGCTGGTTACATGTCAGACTTTACAATGGTAACAACTGGTGTCCCCCAGGGTTCAGTACTGGGGTCCCTCCTGTTTGGAATAGACTTCTCAAAAGTAAATGCCAACACAGGAGGGTTGTGGTTGACTAAGTTTGCTGGGAACTGTAAAGTGTTTGCCATAATAGATTCCCCGGATGACACAAATATTCTCCAGAAGGGATTCTATGAGACAGATGTGTGGTATCAGAATCATGGCCTCAAGTTCAATGTGAAAGAATGCATAGTAATCCCCTTTAGTGAAAACAAAGTACCCACAGACTACCATATAGGTGTTACCCCTAAAAACTGACAAGGTAATAAAGGATCTGGGGACACAAGTAGATAGTCATCTTTCCTTTGACAAGCATGCTGCCAAAGTGATTAGGAAATCCTATGCTGCCTACCTACTCAACAAAGGGTTTGCATCAGGATCAAAAGAGCATATCCAGCAGCTGTAGAGACCACAGAGGTAGCTCACCAAGAGGATTTCTGGCCTCAAACAGTTGTGTTATGCAACACAACTGGTAAATCTAAATCTGTTCTCCATTGCGTACCACCTACTCAGAGGCACACTCTGCCTAACATACAGAGCCATATCCAACACATAACTGTTGAACATGCTCCATCTATGGATAACAAAATTGAGTCGCACTACACACTCCAGGGATAAAAACCTCATCACAACAATGAATACAACATGCTGGTGGGATACAGTACCATCCCAGACACTTGCCTTACTGTGGAACAGAGTCCCAATGTAATCAGACAGAGCCCCTCGCTGACACTCTTCAATAGGAACCTTTATGAGTGGATGGGAAACAGACAATTCACACCAGGCTTCACATCAGCAGCCCCACTAGAAAGGGGCTTAGGGTGCTAACTATTAGAACTAGGACTTAGGAGACTACCCAATGGGGTGGTGAAAGCTGCTCGACTTGCATAGGCTAATATATGCCTTCGTGAAGATAGTCTATTACATACCTATGAACCTATGTGACAGGTACATGTCTACAGATAGCAGATGTGTACTTTATTGTACAGTCATGTTGTACAGTAGGCACATGGACCACATACACTGTAACGCTTACAGATACTGGTGGCTGTTATGTACAGTGGGTGAGATGTGCACCTCATGTCTTTTGTGCCATTGGGATGTGTGCTGGGTGGGACAGTCCTGGATGAGTCCCTGTCACAGTCACCCTCTTACACACATCTCTGCCCATCCATCTTTGGTTTATTATACTGTGTTCCCCCTACATATATATAGGTACATAGGTGGGTAATAGGCTATCTGCCTGAAGGCATCTATTAGTATGGCCAGAGTGTGCAGTTATTACCACACATGGGGTTAGGTCCCTAGGCCTCTGTGTAGTAGAGCTGATGAAGTGATCCATGGTGTGACAGTTCAGTTTTACATACACTCATCAATGCTCCTCTGGAAGAATGTCAGTTAGGGACTCAGCTTAATGTAGGTTGGGAGCCTGTTCCAAAGCAAGGGAAGTCTGTGAGTTAGTAATGTATCCTTCCAATATGCTCTATTTATTGTTGTGATGATGATATCCCTAGAGCATGTAGCACAGTGAGCTTGGGTTTACTTCAGAGCATGTACATCAGTTCTGCATTGGACATGGACCTGTCTGTTGGGCAGAGATCGCCTGTGTAGACAGTATGCAACAGAGTACAGATTGAGTTAACGTCAGTCTTGTTGCATGGGGCAACTGTTTGAGGCCAGTAATCCTCTTGTTGAGGTACTTCAGTGGTCTTTCCAGCTGCTGAAGTTGCCTAGTCAGATTCATCGCAAGTGTGCTGTGATACTGTCTGATGGGTCTGATGACTGATGAATAGAGGGAACCTCCTTTGACCTACATGCAAAGACCTTGGCAACATGTGGGAATACATAGCATGATTTTCTAACCACTTTGTGAATGTGTTTCTGGAAGTAGAGATGACTATCCACATGTGTCCATAGATCCCTTATTATTACCTCCATATTTAGGGTGTTAGCACCTATGTGGTATTTGTATGACTGTAGCTCGAGGCCATAATTTTGACACCTCATCTGCCTGACTGAGACCCTTTTTAAGGATGTCTCTGTTGTCCCAAACATTGATTATGACAACTTTTTTGCAGTCATTCACAAACTTTGCTAACCATAGCCCTCGTGTGTTTGACTGTATTTCTGAAAAGTATACACCAGACAGGAGGGGTCCCAGAACTGAGCCATGGGGGACAGCAGTTGTTACCAGCTTACAGTCCAACAGGGAGTCCACAATTCTTACCTTATGGGATCTATCTGTGCCCCAGTTGGCAATCCATCAGATCACATACGTGTTTATGCACAGGTTGTTGATTTTGTGGATACGACATTTGTGTGGGATGTTGGAAAAGGGCTTTTCAAGGTCTTTGTAGGCCATGTGTAGTTCATTTCATTGATGTATGTCCTGGGTAACTGCCTTGAAAACTGTCTAGCAGGTTTAGGAACCATGATCTGCCCCTGACCAAACCAAAATGGGTAGGGTTGGGTGTTTGTGGGCTCCCAATAGCTCTGTTTATGAAATCCATAATGATGGATTCCATGGCCTTGTGTGTCAGCCTTATTAGGCTTATAAGACAATAGTTCCCATGGTCTGTTGTGCAGCAACACTTATGGAGTGTGACAAATGTTGCTGTAACCCATTCGACAGTTTCATACCCTGTACAGAGGGTGAGTCTCAACAGACTGTTCAGGTGCAGGGTCTGTTTGTTGTGGAGTTCACATATGACACAGCCAGGGAAACCATGTCATCCCATAGATGCCTTGTGTTAAGGTTTGGATAGAGTTGTTTAACCATTGCATATGTGATTTCTGGGTTTTCACAATCTCCAGGTATGGTAATGGGCCCTTTTGTCAGTGAGAGGGGGGTAAATATTTATAAACCTGTCTGACAAGATGTTGGCAATGTCTGCCATGTACATGTATTCATTTACACTTTACACTGACTCAGAACATATATGAGTTTACACTGATATTTATGACCTAGCGAAAGAAAGCTTCATGGTTCTCTTTGGACTCTTTGGCAATATTTTTGCCAGAACATGGCTTGGATAATGTTAGGAGTGCTCATTGTTTCTTGATGATACTGATCAGAGATTTATTGATCTTTTTTGGATTTTCAATTTCTTTGAACAACCTAAGTACTTGTAGTACATAGTTTGATTATGACAGGGGTCCAATATATTATATGGGCCTGTTTTCATATCACTGTGTGCGCAAGGCAGGATTGGTGAATAGTGACAAGTGTCTGGAGTCCCACTGCTGTACTCAGACATGGCCTAAGTGTGTGAGCATGCCCAATATGACCTTTCAGTATGTTGTTGACTGACATTTGCTTCGTTTGTTTGTGTGTGTGAGCATACCCACTATGGGCATATATACTATATGTGTGTGAAAAATCAAGTTGGTTTTTACTTCAGGGCTTACCTTTGTGTTTTACATTGACAGGAAGCACGCTGTGCCTGCAGGGCTTCCATGATTCAATTTGCATAGACCTATCTACATTTCTACATACAGGGGGACAGCTATTATTTGTACATTTCTACCTGGGGGCACACCTGATTGTTACTGTGGGTGTACATAGGATGAGGGGTACACCTGACGCTTATACACATTTGCTAGGCCTGCACTGCTATGTCAGGTACTCTGGTTCAGTCTATACTGTTGCCTGTCGTATTGGTTTGAGGCATACCGCTGTACTACAGACCTTAGCTTCCTATTACATGCATATTAGTTTGTCACTTCATAGCCTACCCAACCCACATCACACTGCCTGGCCTGCTGTTATCTGTCTGCATAGGCCTGGGGAGAGGTTACTCATATGCCTCTTCAGAGGGCATGATACAGCATTTGTTTGTGTTTGCATTAGTCTACAATTGTCCTGTTGGCTTTGACTATTAGGTATGTAACCCCCCCAACTGGTATGTGTGAGTAACTTAGGTTGTGTTTGTGCCAGTGAAATGTTGTTATGGCTTAGTGGTTCAGTACTTTGACTATAATGCACAGTATCCTGAGTTTGAGCCCTGTCACTGCTTTTTTTGCATGCTGGGCAGACGTGACTGGTTAAGGAACAGTAAAGCAGGTGTGAGCGTGTTTACCCAACTTTGCTTGACTTTGCCCAACATTGCCCAACTTTGCCCAACGTTGCCCAACTTTGTCTGACGTTGCCCAACATTGCGCTGGTTATCGTGGTGTGCAGCTACGCCCAATTGTATTTAAATGTGCTCAATACTGGTAAAATGTGCTTCACAGTGCTTTATATTACTTAATATAGGGCACTCATGCCTCAGGTGGTGCTGCAGGGCTGCCTATGTCAGATGCACATAGTACACTCCCTATACATGTTTGAAAACAGGTAGTGTCAGGTTAGGCATCCCTTTTACTGTATGTGCGAGTCCGAGAGAGGTGTCATTTCCAGGGTTCCTACTGAGTCAGTGTATGTGCTATGCGTTGCCTCTTTGCCAAGGCCAGGGCATACTGGGCACGCCTCCTTCTGCCTACTGGGGCAGGCTCAGGTTGTTCCTCCTCTGAGTCACGCTGTACCTGTGCAGGCCTTGGCAACGGTGGGGGGCTGTTTGGACCTGCCCCATGGTGTTCCTGCTGCAGCTGTTTCCACAGGATCATATTGTGTAGCATGGCACATACCATGACAATTTGGGTACATGCAGTTGGTGAGTACTGCAAGGCTCCACCAGATGTGCCCAGGCACTGGAACCATGACTTGAGCAT
Source organism: Protopterus annectens (assembly GCF_019279795.1). Taxonomy (NCBI): domain Eukaryota; kingdom Metazoa; phylum Chordata; order Ceratodontiformes; family Protopteridae; genus Protopterus; species Protopterus annectens. The sequence goes on from NC_056731.1 coordinate 971,865,462, forward strand.
CCCAAACACATACTCAATTATGTTTCTTGTTTGTGCGTGGCAATTATTATGGAGTTCTTCTTCGGGTGTGTGTGCATTTCTGATGGGTGTCATCAGCCACGGCTCCAGTGCGTATCCAGCATCCTCCACTAGGTGACCATCAGGGATGTCCCCATTGGCAAATCTCTGGTACAGCTGCGTCAGATGCCAGATGTGGAAATCATGATAGCTTCTACGGCAGCCAGCACACACATTCATTATTATGCCCTGGGCATCGCACATGATCTGGCAGTTGATGGAGGGGAAGCCGTTGTGGTTGATGTAGACCCTACCCTGCTCACTGGGTGGTGCTTTGATGTGTATGTGTGTGCAGTCTATTGCACCCACTACCTCAGGGTATTCTGCTATTTTGGGGAAAAGACGCATATTGCTGGTCAGTGCCTTATGGGAATTGGGGAAATATACCTGCTCACCGACATGTGCCGACATGGCATCCAGGAACTGGTGCAGTACCCTGGATGTTGATGCCTGTGAAATCCCCATCATATCACCAGTTGGTCTCTGGAAGGTATCTGTAGCTAGTATTCTTAGGCCAACATATACCTTGGTATCCACTGGGATGGGTTCCCCTCTGTTAGTTCTGTGTGTGAGGCGTGGCTGGCACAGCTCAACAATTTGTTTCAGGAGGTCTCTGTCCACCCTATAGCGCTCCACTATCTCCAGCTCATGTACCCTCTGGTAGGTTACCCTGGGTCTATACACTCTTCTCCATCTCCTCACTTTGGGTTACTCAGCAGCATTCACAACATCTCCACCCTCAGCACCTTGCACATGTTGGTTTATGATAGCAAGAGCAGCCCTAATATTTTGTCTGACTTTAAAGTTTTTAAGCTTTCCCTCTCTGTATACTGCAGTGTTGCAGAGTTCTTGGAAAAAAAACATGGAAGAATGCTGTTTGCAGAGTTTAAAGTGCTGGGCTGGGCTGGGATAGTCTGCTGCCTGTGTAATTGGTTGATTCTAATATATTTCACCTGGCAGCTCTGCTAGTTCTCCTTGGTTAACTTCCTACTACTTCTTTTCCTTCCTTTTCCTTTTCTGTTTCTGCCCGGGCAGCGCCATGCACATGTGCGCACATGCTGTATGCATGTTTGCAAGAAATTTCAGATATTTTCACAGTGTGCACCTTTGGGTTCTGGTTTTCAAAAAGGACAACTGTAGACACACCTCTTGCAATCCTGAGCAACTCAGGGCAAACACAAGACACTGTGCTCCAATTAGCTTACAGCCTTTCTGACACACACCCTCATGATGTTACTTATATTCTACTCTACTACTCACCTACTCCTACACTTACACTCTTGGGACATGGCTCACATGTTGGGGAAAATTGGTATTTACTATCCTTTTCCTCATTTGCATAGGATTGCCTACTAATGCATGGTTACATCTCTCACACTGAGCTCCCCCCCCCCTTAGGAACCAGTACTCAGTGGCCATGTTGTCTTCAGCTTGCCATTCACCTGCATGGCAGGATAAGCTTTTTAGTAAAATTGTCCATTTTTAAATTATTTTTTTGTTTTTAAAGCGCCGCACGTTTGTGCGGTGCTGCGCTATGGTTAAACATAGGCGATCTGGGAAAAAAGTTAGATTTTGATCATTTTAAACATTTATAAAAGCCAATGGCCTTATATTTGGCCATTGGCATGCTTCCTCAACTGTATGCATCCTTTATTTGGAGCTGTCATAGCTCCGTTTATCTGTTTGCAGAACGGTACTCTGTTACCAACGGAGTACATTTCTGCAGATAACACTAATCTTCCACGGACAGGTTAGTGTTTCCTGGATCACAAATTTACCTCATTTGCATAACTTTCAGCAGCAAATTAGGTAATTTGCATACCATGATGCTGTCCATGCAAGAGTAGCTTTAGCAGCTCTCGTGCACGTCCCTGCCGGCTGTTCCTGGATCGCACGTCAGACATATTGCCTGTTTGACGTCTTACTCTACTCTACAACTACTTGTAAGCTTTCGTAAATCCGGCCCTATATATTTCTGCTTCTGAAGGAGGTATGGGCCTCCTTGAAACTGATTACATGTATAGATCTACAATCGTGGGACTGCATACATATCTGCTGACCTCACAAGACCCAAATGTCAAAAATTTTGGAATATGAGAAGAATATGTCTAAGATGACTTCCCTGCTTAGTTTAGCAGAAGCATATTGGCATCAAGCAGGAATGTAAATGAAATCAGAAACAGATAAAAATCAGGCAGCAACTGAATGTGGCAAAAAACAAAAGAAGTAATATAAAGTGAAGGATCATATGAGAAGGAAAGAAATGTGAAAAATGCATATATATAGTTGCAAGTATAGAAAATTCTTGGAACAACCTCATGTTGATCAGGATCGAATGCAGGAATGGCTAAGGAGAGGTAGGTGAATTTAAACTAAAATATGAAAGGGTAATATTGGCGGACCAAGTTAGTGAACTACTTACACTTTACATTGTCTTTTTAACAAGTGGGAGAAACAGAAAAATATAGGTTTTGTATTACAGAATTTGAAACACTCTCACATCTTGTTACTTGTTGTGATATACTAATGGCAGAAAGACTGTATACTGAAAGGCATAATAATGTGGCAAGACTGTTGCATTGGGGATTGTGCAAACATTATAATATTAAGATAGCTGAAAAACACTGGAAACATGAGCCACTAACCATCGTAGAAAATGATGAAGTTTATATCACATGGGTTAATTCAAAACATAGATGTGAGAAAGCTAGATATAGTAGCCCATGAAAAGAAGACAAGTATAATTGATCAATGAAATGGCTACACCCTGTAACTACAGTGTCTTACATACTTAGAGACACAAAGTCATAAAATACCAGGATTTGCAGGCAGAAACAAGAGCAATATGGAAGGATACCCAGACAGTTCCAGTAGTAGTAGGAGTAATGGGTCTTATAAAAATAATTTACAAGCATACTTAGATATGTTACCAATACATCTAAGTCCATACGTATTGCAGAAGTAGTCAGCTCCAGGCACACTGCAGGTGCTGTGAAGAGCACTTCTGGCTAACATCAAAGATTGAAACAATACTAATTTCATGAACTTTAATTATACTTTGATTTAGGAATAGGGTACATTCCCGTCATGGTATTAAAGAAAAAACATTGGTCTCAGTCTAAGTCGACTGAAATCCTAGTCAGTAAGTTATTGTAAGTCTGTCCAGTAGCTGTAATATGTAGTGATTATTTGAGTATGACCATTGTTGTTGCTTGTCTAGGGAAGCAATGTGCCTATCTTGTATGCCATACATTATTTATATGGTGTTCACTGTAGTCTATGAGACTGTAGCACCAATTTCTGACATATTTTCTGCAGTGATACAAACCCTATAGTACTGGTACTTACTACTTATATAAATAAAATTCTGAAGTGTATGTATAATAAGTTAATTTGCCAAATCTGAAAAAAAAGATTTACACTTTTAAAATGTGCACAAATGGGATTACTTACATTGTGAAGAAATATTCTGAATTATAGGGCTGGATTCAATAAACCCTATACCTGCACTGATTTGTATTTTGTATGCGCCTCTGCACGGTGTGTAGAGCTACACACACTTTGTAAACATCCAGGTATGCTAATTACAGTGTAAGCAGCTGAACTGTAAATTAATCAACCAATCCAAAATGGTGGAGCTTTCCAGCAAGCTATAAAGCAATTAGTGTAGGTTACTTAATGTAGGTATTTGCCTTAAATTCTGAATCCTCCTGGAATACAGCCACGGAAACTACACTAAAGAGAAAGAAATTTAAGAGCTGCTGCTGGTCTTCTGCATGTTTATGTGCAACAGGCTCATGTCTACGCTGCTGCTGCTGCTGCTTGAAGACCTTTGCCAAGAAGGAGAAGGGTGTTTATACCTTATCTTTTCATGGTCTGCATAAGGTGGAAATTGTAGAGTGATACAGGGTGGATAGAGACACACTCAAGGAACTCTGTAGAGTCTGTCCTCCTCACCTGAAAGCAAGGGCTAAGTGAAGGGATCAAATACCTGTGGAGACCAAAGTATATGTAGCACTCAGAATCTTAGCTACTGGAACCTTCCAGAGACCAACAGGGGACATACTGGGGGTGTCCTGAATGCTATGCTACAGCATGCCAATGACTATATATATTTTCTCAAAACCCCTGTGAACAGAACAGAAGTTCTACCCCATAGCACACTTCTCTGAAGTCTTGGATTCCATAGACTGCATTCACATTGAAATCAAAGCACCACTGCATACAAAGGCCTACATAAATATAAAGGGCTTCCACTCCATTAACTGCCAGGTCGTGTGTAAAGCTAAGGGAATTATCCTGAATGTGTGTGCTGGCAACCCTCTCATTGACTGGGGCATGCAGGGTATGCATTGAACCATGGCTGATGATGCCCATCAGAAATGCACACACATCCATGGAGAAAAGCTATAGTGAGGAACATGCTCAAACACGATATACCACAGAGCATGTGTTTGGGCTGCTGAAGTCAAGGTTTTGGTGTCTTGCTATACAATTCCAGTATTTGTGCTAAAATTATCACTCTCTGGGTTATCCTACACAATATTATAATGAGAAAACAGCTGCAAAAGGGAAACCAAGGAGAAGGAGCACACATTCCACCACCACTGGCAGAGTCACCACAGCCACACACAGGTGTGGAGTCAGAGGGCAAGCCACCAGTTGCTGTGAGTGTAGGTTTATGTAGGCATGCACAATATGCACTCGCTCTGGCCAAGAGGTAATGGATAGTACATATGCTGACCACCTAAGAGGTACAATTTTCATCCTATGCACACGCATGCGTGCACACACACACACACACACACACACACACACACACACACACACACACACACACACACACGCACACAACACACCACACACACATGCAGACACACGCACACCACACACACACACACACACACACACACACAAACATAAATATATATATATATATATATATACACACACACACATATATATATATATATATATATATATATATATATATATAGCTCCCCTTCACAAGATCGAATGGATGGGAGCTCGAAATGCATAATGTCGAGACAAGAATCTCGAACTTCCACTCACTAGAAACTGTGAATGTGAGCCTTAGGTTTAGAAAAATAAAAGGTTAACTTGCCTTGTTGCAGAGGACCAGGTCCCCCTGTACCCTAGCATTTTAAATGTGAATGTTCCGTCACCGCACTAATTTGGAGGAATGGAAAATCTTCTGTTTTGTACTTACGCGTATAGAGTGGAATGGGAGATTTCCCTTTCCTTCACTATAATGCGATCTTGAAGTAGGTATATTTAAGTAGGGGGAGTGTGGGGGGTGCAGGGAGGCGAAGTCCCCCTGCGTAAATATTTGAAAGGTGTTAATTTTTTTTTGTCCTTTCATATGTTCGAGTTTCTCTAAATTCGCGATTCTGGTTTCGAGTTTATGACTTTCGAGTTTAGAGAAATTTGATCATATGAAGGGGAGCTATATATATATATATATATATATATATATATATATATATATATATATATATATATATATATATATATATATATACACACACATAAACAATAAAACTGATGCCAAGTTTACTTACCCATATAATGGCTATCTATTTCTAGCATCAGACAGAGTCAGCACTGAATTACAACAGTTGTAACTGCAGGCCTATCAAGGGGGTAGATGTTGAACCTGGAACAGGAAAAAAATTGGTAAGAACACAAATGAATGGCAGATACTTGTACACTGTTTCTTGAAAATTACCTAAGTACAATCTGTGTGAGTTGTCAGGCAATAGCATCAGTACATGACAGGGCTGACCTATATCAACTGATTTCTGCTATTTATCAGCTAATATGCATTGAAAATAAACACAATAGAAAAAGCAGTCCAAAGTCTAATTATTCCTACATTCCTACAAGTGGCACAATAAGCCTCAGTGATGTATCAACATTTCATGATAGTAATCATAACAGTGAAAAGGCTGTAAGAAGTCAATGAAAGCTTAAAAACCACATCACCAATACATATACTAAGCACTCAGTTAGCTATACACCTGTGCATCAGAAAAAAATGCATATGTAGCCCTGAATGCAAAAGATAGCATCAAGGTGATGACAAAGTGTCATCATTTCCACAGGGTGGGGGGGTAGGACACCAAGGCTGACACAAAAGTAGTGAGTGTGTGTGAATAAGAAAGACAGACAGGCAGAAATGTAGCTAATTATCAAATGGACACTGAGACAGAATGACCTGCAAGATTCATGAATGACTCATGTACGTGTCAAGTGTGTGTTTGTCTGTATAGACGCTCAATGTGAAATGAATGTGAGAGTGTATGCATGAACACAGTGAAATCTGTGATAGCTCTATGTCTTGGCATGTCAGACAGGTGTGAGCCCTGTATGGTTGAGGTACCAATTCATCTTCATCATTCCCAACCACGAGAACTGGCTCTGACAAGAGTTGCATTGACATTTCCATGTCCATGGTAAGATGTGAAGGTGCTACCTGAATGTGAATGATGTCTTTCATGTGAGCTCGTACTTTGACTACTCCCAGGACCACAAACCCCGTGGCCTACCATGACTGGGTGTGGACACCTCAACCACTGACTGAGCAGTGGAAGTAATGCCACTATGGGACCAGGACTGGGAACAGCCACATTGGCTAACAGCAGATGATTTTGTGGCTAGGTGGATGCTGTCCCCCTCCCAGCAAATGTTCCATTAGAGATTCTGTCCATTCCATTGTGTCATTCATTTGATATATTGAATGGGCCACATGGCAGAGCCAGTCACACAAAATAAGCTGTGTCATATCTAGAACCCCAAGCATGTTCTTAGAGGCCCTATTGGAACATGTCTGTGCCTCCATGATGGCCCTAAACATACATTGAGTGGTATGTAATGACACACCAGGATCAGGTGGAGGGTAGACAACAGGCATCCTCTGAGCACCCGTACAAATCCTCCTGCCTGGCACCTTGCCCACACTTTGGCTTCTGCCAGTGTCAACCAGCACTTAAGCTGCTGTAACCACACTGCCTTGATAAAGTGTATCACCCCCACCCTGTCCACTGTTTCAGGGTTCAGTAGAATGAGTATGCATAGATATAATGACTGTGTCTGAAGGGAATCCAAGGGATGTGTGAGTCACAACCTCAGTTTCAGATTCAAGCTCTCCACCCACCACCCGACTGTGTTTCCATTTGGCCACCATCATCATGAGAGCCTACCAATTCTCTGACATCAGGTGAAAGGAGTCCTACACTTCCACTCTCAGGATCACCTGTGATAATAAGCTACAAATTCAGGAATGAGATTGCTACTATACTAAATATTAAACCAATATAAATGATAAAGAAGTAACACTAGTCACACAGTCGCAGATGGTACAGCAGTGCAGATATTTATTACTCCCTTCTCAAACACACAGACAATTATATATCTAAATAATACTTAGTGATAAGCAAATAAACATTTGTTTACCATGTGCAGATGTCTCCACACTTTACAGGATGGAATTCATGGAAGAAGTGAAGCAAGGAAAGGACAGCAATTCAGCATCATAATAGGGATAAAATAGGGGGACAGTGAATACACAAGCACATATACAGTATGTTCTGTAAGGAATAGCTGAAACTGAAACTTGACTGAGACATTCACCCACACCGTGTGACTGAACAACTCTTTTGTATAACTCTATTATTTATCAACAGGTATGGCTACAAAATAATTATCACAGGAAGTAGTAGTTAAACTATATATTTTATTCTACAAGCAAATATAAATGTTGCCATATGTAAGCTTACATGGAAGCTTTTCCTGAGACACACTTCCGCTCCCAGCCACATCAACACTGACATCAAGCACATGATGTGCAGTCTTCATTGAGCTATCTGGATCTCTGACAGTGGACAGTAACTCCTCATTCGGTGTCAGTGATGGCCCAGTAGCAGGACCACCCCTTGTAGCCAGCTATTCTCATGCTATTGCAGCTCCCACCCTCTGGGCTGATTAAATCAAATCAGTGGTCCAATACTGCACCTAATGATAATTTTGTCTGCTACCACCAACTGCGTTGACATCATTGACTAACTGGTTCCAAATCTCCTTTCTGGCAGCCATATCCCCACAACCTCTCTCAAGCAGAAAAGGTCCATTCTGCCTCAGATCCTGTATTATGACCTGATTTTCCATGTCACTGAAAGGGCTTTTTCATGGATTTGAAGGCTTAGATGACATAATCCTATGTCACATAAAACAGACAAGGATAAAGTAGATAAATATTACAGAACTAATGTATTTCTTACAAATAATAATCTGTGTTTACCCTTTTGTCAACATTAAGCACTTGAAGCACACCTTTCATTTAGTATAACTGATTGTTATGTTGTTGTTCCACCACTCCCTCACATACAAATATTTGTATAAACCAAGGAATATCAAATAAGTAAAATGCATATATGCTTCCCACAGAAATATCAGGATGCTTACACATTTTCAACAGAAAAGCATTTGAAATATGCTTCTCTTTTTGGATCGCAGAAAGGTAAATGGCTCACCCACCCCGAAAACACCAAACAAAGGTTTGTAAAAACCAAAGAATACCACAGAAGTAATATATATATGCTTTCCACACAATTATCAGGATATGTACACATTTTCAAAAGAAAAGTCAATTTAAGAATGCCAGTCACTTTCCACTGTGCCCACCACTACTGCAGTGGTTGTCCTTTGCTGTCCCAGAAGCAGAAGACCAGTGTCAGTGAAGTGTACATTACATTTCACTCCAATAACATCATAGAGCATTGAAAATTTTAATTTTAAAAATATAGTTGTGTTAAAAGCATATCAGAACTCTAAATGCCTGCTAAAACTGCCTGTCCCAACAGTGAAGTATAAGAAGTGTATACAGATAAAAGGTCCATTTTCTGCTGGATATATTAATACATTTGTAACATTTTATAAAATATAGAATGCACTTGAATAATACAAGCATATCTTAACAAAATTATAAGCCTTCTCTGCAGAGAAACCGCCTTCAAAGGAATACCAATCTTCTGTTTTGTCCAAATACATGTATCCTCTTCACCCTTCTGAGCACTGTGAAGATGCAGACCAGGTGTGAACTCAACAGACTTGCTGAATACCAAACTTTTGGCTTTGTGTAGCAGATGTAGGCTATACACCATTGTTAGTTGTTAATAAATTTCAGCTGTGAATAATCAGTGTGAGAGAGAAGGATACACAACAGCAATTCAGAAAACTTTCACTGCAGTGGGTGTCAGAGAGGATACACTTACAAAGTGTGGAACTAACTTCAGAGAGCTTTTAAATGAAACAAAGCACCACACATTTATCATTTTTGTTCAGTAACAGCAAAACTCTCATGCTTTCGCTGAAAACTGTTGTTCACTGCCATGTGTTTTTATCATGCATTTAAAAGAAAATGATACACAATGCATTATAGACTGCATGTCTGAGATTACAGCAGAGATAAGGGAAGAATGGACATAATACAAAAAGACAGAGCTACATTTGTGTAAACAGTTGTGTGATCAGTCATTGCACTAAATATGTTGGCCACACGTACAACCAACTGAGAATGTACAAGTGCATGTCCTGTTAATACCATAGGGGAAATATGAATTGTTTGCATGCACATGATTTGATTACTGTTGCAAAGCTATGTCTGTGGCAAACAAATATAACATACTACAACTGTGTGTTTTGTTATTTTATTACTCTAATAGTTCAAATCCAGAGTTGTGTAATTGTTTAACATTTGTTTAAATTCATTTTGTTTTCTTTTTAACATTTGCATATTGCGTGACTTAGTGCAAATATGATTAAATGTGTAAAAATGTAAACATTAATGTCAGTTGCCTTAAGAAGTGCAAACACGCTTAGCGGCATTGCATGGAGGTCAGCAACTTGGATGATAATGACAGTAGAATTTATACCTGTGAAACAACTGTGCATGTAGCACAATGTATATGTACATTGAGGTACACAATAAATAGATAAACTGTGGTTCGTGTTCCACAGTAGTTATTTTTTACATAGGAAGGAACATAATGAGTATTAACATAAGAGGTATATATTTGCTGTTGTTTGTTACATTTGCATGTTGCTCACCTGTACGCAAACACAGTTCACTGCTTAAGGAAAAAACTAAAACAATTTTATTTGCTTCGCCTTTCTTTGTGCAAACAGATTTAACAGCAATGCATGGCTGTCAGCACTATGGACAGTACCAAGTGTAAAAATAGACTTCCAGCCTAGCTTCCATGGGGCACCAGGTTTGCCAGGGTTCTAATCCAGCACACTCCACTTTTTATTAAGGATATCCCACTGTAATTTTTCACAAAAAATATAATATAAAGATAATTATGTATACAAACTGTAGATCAGAGTGTGTGATGTACCTTTAAGAAGCTTTACAGTGAGTCATATGAGTGCATATAAGTACTGACCATGTGCAAGCAAGAATGCCATTTTGAGTGAGCAGACAGAGTGTGAGCATGCAGATATGTAGTCAGTCAGTTCAGTAAATATTTTAAGTTTAATGTTCTTGCTATCCAACCTGATGTATTTGTATACAATAAACTACGCAAACAAATACCTGAGCCTCAACATCTTAATGCACATAAAAAGAGCAACATGCTGTCAGAATGGGATCCAGAGTTACTGCCATGAGGCAACTAGTTAAAGTTGGAAGAATATATAGGAGTGGATCATCCCTGCTAGTCAAACTCACAAAACAGGTCAGAATCAAATTCCAGGTATTACAACTTGCTTAAATGATTTTATTTTTGCCATAAATATAAAATGAAGCACACAGAATGTTCAAAATGACTTTCTTATTAAATGAAATGTCTGAAATGGTGGCATATTGATAAAAGTATTCAAAATAATTACGAGAATGTTTGAAACTATACCCAAATTGCATAAAATGTACAAAAAAGGGAAAATGTATTTTTTTGCTATGTGCTACTTTTTTGTATTAACTAAAGCTATTCAAAATATCTGAAGTAAGCAAAGTGTTTGCAAGTGTGTGTATTATTACAGTGCAGTTATTTTGCAAAGTACAGTTATTTCAAAGCATATTTCACAGAGTACAGTATTTCAAAGAGTTTACTGTGCATTTGATTATTACAAGTACCTGGTATGTGTGAATGTTCATATAATTACAAAGGCCATTTTGCATTGTGTTTTACTATAATTTGTGGACATGGCACAAGGATTTTGCAGAACCGCATCCCTTGTGTTTGATAACAATATTGCAGAAAAATGGAGAGTGTTTGAACAGGAATACAATATTTTCATACAGGCTGCTTTTTCTGACAAAGGTGCATATACAAAGGCATTTATTCTGCTTAATTTAGCTGGTTCAGAGGTCACTGAAAGAGATTGTTCATTTGTGTATGCACCTGTTGTGTTTGTAGGGTGGGGGAAGACTGCGATATAGTGGTACCTGCTGAAACAAGGGAAGACATAGAATGCTTAAAACATAAATTTAGAGAAATGTGTAACCCCCACATGAATATTGCAATGGAAATGTATTAATTTTACACAAGGGTTCAAAAGCCTGGTGAAGCTTTTGTAGCATATACAACTGACTTGAGAAACAAGGCTAAAACATGCAGATTTTGTTATTTGAGAGATGAGATGATAAAAGGCTTGTGTTTGGTATTAAGAATGACACAGTGAGAAAGCTTTTGCTTTGAGACAGTGATTTGATGTTAAAGCCATTGAGGTTTGTTAGATATATGAGCTTAGAGAAAAGCACACAAGTATGCTTACAAATAAGAGTAGCTGTAGAAGACACAGTGACAAAGCTCATGTTGATAGTATGCATCACATAGTTAAAAGAAACAGGCCCAAGCACATGGCAGCTACTGCAGGTCCTGTAACAGTCCCTGAGAAATCTCAAATATTTTCAATTAGAACACAAACTAAGCTGTAGCAAACTGTGGGCTGGATTTACGAAAGCTTGCATGGAGTTGTAGAGTAGAGTAAGACATCAAACAGGCAATATGTCTGACGTGTGATCCAGGAACAGCCGGCAGGGTGTGCACGAGAGCTGCTAAAGCTACTCTTGCATGGACAGCATCATGGTATGCAAATTACCTCATTTGCTGCTGAAAGCTATGTAAATGAGGTAAATTTGCAATCCAGGAAACACTAATCTGTCCGTGGAAGATTAGTGTTATCTGCAGAAATGTACTCTGTTGGTAACGGAGTACCATTCTGCAAATAGCTAAACGGAGCTATGACAGCTCCAAATAAAGGATGCATACAGTTGAGGAAGCATGCCAATGACCAAATATAAGGCCATTGGCCTTTATAAATTTTGAAAATTATTAAAATCTAACTTTTTTCCCCCCGATCTCCGATGTTTAAGCGTAGCGCAGCACCGCGCAAACGTGCAATGCTTTAAAAACAAGAAAATAATTTAAAAATAGCCATTTTCACTAAAAAGCTTATCCTGCCATGCAGGTGAATGGCAGGCTGAAGACACAACATGGCCACTGCGTACTGGTTGCTAAGGGGGGGGGGGGCTCAGAGTGAGAGATGTAATCATGCATTAGCAGGCAATCCTATGCAAATGAGGATAAGGATAGTGAATCCCAGTTTTCCCCAGCATGTGAGCCATGTCCCAAGAGTGTAAGTGTAAGAGTAGATGAATAGTAGAGTAGAATATAGGTAATATCATGAGGGGGGTGTCAGAAAGGCTGTAAGCTAATTGGAGCACAGTGTCTTGTGTTTGCCCTGTGTTGCTCAGGATTGCAAGAGGCATGTCTACAGCTGTCCTTTTTGAAAACCAGAAAACAAAGGTGCACACTGTTAAAATATCTGAAATTTCTTGCAAATGTGCACACAGTGTGTGCGCGTGTTTGCACGGCACTCCCCCGGGCGGCAACAGAAAGGGAAAAGGAAGGAAAAGTAGTAGTAGAAAGTTGACCAAGGAGAACTAGCAGAGCTGCCAGGTGAAATATATCAGAATCAGCCAATTACACAGGCAGCAGACTAGCCCAGCCCAGCACTTTAAATTCTGCAAACAGCATTTGTCCCTGTTTTTTCCCCAAGAACTCTGCAACACTGCAGTATACAAAGAGGGAAAGCATAAATACATTAAATTCAGACAAAATGTTAGGGGTTGTTCTTGCTATCATAAACCAACATGTGCAAGGTGCTGAGGGAGGTGATGTTGTGAATGCTGCTGAGCAACCCAAAGTGAGGAAACGGAGAAGAGTGTACAGACCCAGGGTAACCTACCAGGGGCTACATGATCTGGAGATAGTGAAGCACTATAGGGTGGACAGAGACCTCCTGCAGCAAATTGTTGCGCTGTGCTGGCCACGCCTCACACAGAACCAACAGAGGGGAACCTATCCCAGTGGATACCAAGATATGTGTTGGCCTAAGAATACTAGCTACAGGTACCTTCCGGAGACCAACTGGTGATATGATGGGGATTTCACAGGCATCAGCATCCAGGGTACTGCACCAGTTCCTGGATGCCATGTCAGCACATGTCAGTGAGAGCGTATATTTCCCCAATTCCCATGAGGCATTGGCCAGCAATATGCATCTTTTCCACCAAATAGCAGAATACCCTGAGGGAGTGGGTGCAATACACTGCAAGCACATACACATCAAAGCACCACCCGGTGAGCAGGGTAGGGTCTACATCAACCACAAGGGCTTCCCCTCCATCAACTGCCAGGTCGTGTGCAATGCCCAGGGCATAATAATGAATGTGTGTGCTGGCTGCCCTGGAAGCTATCACGATTCCCACATCTGGCATCTGATGCAGCTGTACCAGAGATTTGCCAATGGGGACATCCCTGATGGTCATCTAGTGGGGGATGCTGGACATGCACTGGAGCCGTGGCTGATGACACCCATCAGAAATGCACACACACCCGAACAAGAACTCCATAATGAGGCACACGCACAAACAAGAAACATAATTGAGCATCTGTTTGGGATGCTCAAGTCATGGTTCCGGTGCCTGGACACCTGCACAGACACAGCATGACTTGGAGGAGGAACAAACTGAGCCTGCCCCAGTAGGCAGAAGGAGGCATGCCCAGTATGCCCTGGCCTTGGCAAAGAGGCAATGCATAGCACATACACTGACTCAGTAGGAACCCTGGAAATGACACCTCTCTCTGACTCGCACATACAGTAAAAGGGATGCCTAACTTGACACTACCTGTTTTCAAACATATATAGGGAGTGTAATATGTGCATCCGACTTAGGCAGCCTTGCAGCACCACCTGAGGCATGAGTCCCTATTTTAAGCAATATAAAGCACTGCTAAGCAAATTTTACCAGTATTGAGCATATTTAAATACAATTGCACATAGCTGTGCACTGCGCTAACCAGCGCAACATCGGCTAACGTCGGGCAAAGTTGGGCAATGTTGGGCAAAGTCTAGCAAGGTTGGGTAAACACGCTCACACCTGCTTTACTGTTCCTTAACCAGTCAGATCTGTCCAGCAGGAAAATAAAAAGCAGTGAGAGGGCTCGAACTCAGGATACTGAGCACTATAGTCATAGTACTGAACCACTGAGCCATGACAGCATTTCCCTGGCACAGACACAACTTAAGTCACTCACACATACCAGTTGGGGTGGTCACATACCTAACAGTCACAGCCAGCAGGACAATTGTAGACAAACGCAAACAGAAACAAATGCTGTATCATGCCTTCTGAAGAGGCATATGAGTAACCTCATCCCAGGCCTATGTAGACAGATAACAGCAGGCCAGGCAGTGTGATGTGGGTTGGGTAGGCTATGAAGTCACAAACAAATATGCGTGTAATTGGAAGCTAAGGTCTGTAGTACAGTGGTATGCCTCAAGCCAGTACGATAGACAACAGTACAGACTGAAATGGAGTACCTGACATAGCAGTGCAGGCCTAGCAAATGTGCATAAGTGTCAGGTGTACCCCTCATCCTATGTACACCCACAGTAACAATCATATGTGCCCCCCCCCCCGGGTAGAAGTGTACAAATAATAGCTGTCCCCCCTGTATGTAGAAATGTTGATAAGTCTATGAAAAATGACTCATGGAAGCCCTGCAGGCACAACGTGCTTCCTGTCAATGTACAATACAAAGTTGAGCCCTGAAGTAAAAACCAACTTGATTTTTCACACACATATAGTATATATGCTCATAGTGGGCATGCTCATACACTTAAACAAATTTAGCAAATTTCAGTCAGCAACATACTGAAAGGTCATACTGGGCATGCTCACACACTTAAACAAACGAAGCAAATGTCAGTCAACAACATACTGAAAGGTCATACTGTGCATGCTCACACACTTAGGCCATGTCTGAGTACAGCAGTGGGCCACACATATATGGCAGTTGCAGTTCTTACTCCAGACACTTGTCACTATTCACCAGTCCTGCCTTGTGCACACAGTGATATGAAAACAGATCCATATAATATATTGGACCCCTGTCATAATCAAACTATGTACTACAAGTACTTAAATTGTTCAAACAAGGTGAAAATCCAAACAAGATCAATAAATCTCCGATCAGTATCATCAAGAAACAATGAGCACTCCTAACATTATCCAAGCCATGTTCTGGCAAACATATTGCCAAAGAGTCCATAGAGAACCGTGAAGCTTTCTTTCGCTATGTCATAAATATCAATGTAAACTCATATATGTTCTGAGTCAGTGCAAAGTGTAAATGAATACATGTACATAACTGACATTCCCAATATCTTGTCAGACAGGTTCATACATATTTATCCCCCTTTCACTGAAAAAAGGGCCCATTACCATACCTGGAGATTGTGAAAACCCAGAAATCACATATACAATGGTTAAACAGCTCTATCCAAACCTTAAAACATGGCGTCTATGGGATGGCATGGTTTCCCTGGCTGTGTCATATGTGAACTCCAAAACAAACAGACCTTGCACCTGAACAGTCTGTTTAGTCTCACCCTCTGTACAGGATATGAAACTGTTGAATGGGTTAAAGCAATGTTTGGCACACTACACAAGTGTTGGTGCACAACAGACCATGGGAACTATTGTCTTATAATCCTAATAAGCCTGATCTGCAAGGCCATGGAGTCCATCATTATGGAACCCATAAACAGAGCTATTGGGAGCCTACAAACACCCAACCCTACCCATTTTGGTTTGATCAGGGGCAAATCATGGTTCCTAAACCTGCTAGACAGTTTTCAAGGAAGTCACCCAGGACATACATCAATGAAATGAGCTACACACGGCTTACATAGACCTTGAAAAGCCCTTTTCCAACATCATACACACATGTCGTATTCACAAAATCAACAACCTGTGCATAAACACGTATGTCATCTGATGGATTGCCAACTGGGGCACAGATAGATCCCACAAGGTAAGAACTGAGGTCTCCCTGTTGGACTGTAAGCTGGTAACAACTGCTGTCCTCCATGGCTCAGTCCTGGGACCCCTCCTGTCTGGTGTATACATTTCAGAAATACAGTCAAACACACGAGGGCTATGGTTAGCAAAGTTTGTGGATGACTGCAAAAAGGTTGTCATAATTGATGTTTGGGACAACAGAGACATCCTTAAAAAGGGTCTCAGTCAGACAGATGTGGTGCCAAAATTATGGCCTCGAGCTACAGCCATACAAATACCACATAGGTGCTAACAGCCTAAATATGGAGGTAATAATAAGGGATTTATGGGCACATGTGGATAGTCATCTCTACTTCCAGAAACACATTCACAAAGTGGTTAGAAAATGATGCTATGTGTTCCCACAAATTGCCAAGGTCTTTGCATGTAGGTCAAAGGAGGTTCCCTCTACTCATCAGTCATCAGACCCATCAGAGAGTATCACATCACACTTGTGATGAATCTGACTAGGCACCTTCAGCAGCTGGAAAGACAACTGAAGTAACTCAACAAGAGGATTACTGGCCTCAGACAGTTGACCCATGCAACAAGACTGAAGTTAACTCAATCTGTACTCTGTTGTATACTGTCTACTCAGGCGATCTCTGCCCAACAGACAGGTCCATGTCCAGTGCAGAACTGATGTACATGATCTATCTGAAGTAAACCCAAGCTCACTGTGCCACATGCTCTAAGGATATCATCAGCACAACAATAAATAGAACATGTTGGAGGGATACAGTACTAACTCACAGACTTCCCTTGCTTTGGAACAGGCTCCCAACCTACATTAAGCTGAGTCCCTCACTGACACTCTTCCAGAGGAGCCTTGATGAGGGTATGTGAAACTGAACTGTCACACCATGGATCAATTCATCAGCTCTACTACACAGAGGCCTAGGGGACTAAATCCATGTGTCGTGATAGTTTTACACTCTGGCCATACTAATTGATGCCTTCAGGCAGATAGCCTATTACCCTCCTATGTACCTACAGATATGTAGAGGGAACACAGTATAATAAGCCAAAGATGGATGGGCAAAGATGTGTGTAAGAAGGTGACCATGACAGGGAGCCATCCAGGACTGTCCCACCCAGCACACATCCCAATGGCACAAAAGACATGAGGTGCACATCTCACCCACTGTACATAACAGCCACCAGTATCTGTAAGCATTATAGTGTATGTGGTCCATGTGCCTACTGTACAACATGACTGTACAATGAAGTACACATCTACTATCTGTAGACATGTACCTGTCACATAGGTTCATAGGTATGTAGTAGACTATCTTCACGAAGGCATATATTAGCCTAGGCAAGTTGTGCAGCTTTCACCCCCCCTCCCCCCCATCAGGTAGTCTCCTAAGCCCTAGTTCTAATAGTTAGTACCCTAAGCCCCTTTCTAGTGGGGCTGCTGATGTGATGCCTGGCGTGAATTGTCAGTTTCCCATCCACTCATCAAGGTTCCTATTGAAGAGTGCCAGCGAGGGGCTCTGTCTGATGTACACTGGGACTCTGTTCCACAGTAAGGCAAGTGTCTGGCATGGTACTCTATCCCACCAGCATGTTGTATTCATTGTTATGATGAGGTTTGTATCCCTGGAGTGTGTAGTGCGACTCAGTTTTGTTATACATAGATGGAGCATGTTCAACAGTTATGTGTTGGACATGGCTCTCTATGTTAGGCAGAGTGTGCCTCTGAGTAGGCGGTACGCAATGGAGATTTAGTTTTACCAGTTGTGTTGCATAACACAACTGATTGAGGCCAGTAATCCTCTTGGTGAGGTACCTTTGTGGTGTCTACAGCTGCTGGATATGCTTAGTCAAGTACATCCAAAATGGTGCATTGTACTCAATGATGGGACTGATGACTTAAGAGTAGAGGGCCACCACTACCTCTTTTGATCCTGATGCAAACCCTTTGTTGAGTAGGTGGGCCACATAGGACTTCCTAATCACTTTGGCAGCATGGTTGTCAAAGGAAAGATGACTATCTACTTGTGTCCCCAGATCCCTTATTACCTTGCCAGTTTTTAGGGGGTAACGCCTATGTGGTAGTTTGTGGGTACTTTGTTTTCACCAAAGGGGATTACTATGCATTCTTAAACATTGAGCTAGAGGCCATGATTCTGACACCACACATCTGTCTCATAGAGTCCCTTCTAGAGAATATTTGTGTCATCCGGGGAATCTATTATGGCAAACACTTTATAGTTCCCAGCAAACTTAGTAAACCACAACCCTCCTGAGTTGGCATGTACATTTGAGAAGTCTATACCAAACAGGAGGGACCCCAGGACTGAACCCTGGGGGGCACCAGTTGTTACCGATGTAGAGTATGACATGTAGCCAGCAACTCTTAATTTGTGGGATCTATCTGTGAGCCAGTTTGCAATCCATCTTGTGATGTATGGATTCATGCCCTGGTTAGTCAGTTCATCTATGATACCTGACTGGGGAATGGTGTCAAAGGCCTTATTGAGGTATAGGTAGGCTGTGTGGAGCTCATTTCAATCATCTGTTGCCTGGGTAACTGTCTCAAAGAAATCCACCTAGTTCAGGAGGCGTGATCTGCATTTGACAAAGCCAAACTGGGTGTGCTCAACTGTGTAAAGGTTCCCAATGTCTTTATTGTTGACTTCCATTATGATTGGCTCCATTGCCTTGCAGATCAGTCTCATCAGGCTCATAGAGCGTGAATGCCAAGGGTCTTTTGTGACCCCACCCCTGTGCAGTGGGAAGAACTTTGCTGTGCAATGTTCTATGGGTACATATTCTGTAGAGAGGATGTAGAGAGAGGTGTAGGTATCCTTGATGAATATGGATACATCCCCACCCTATGTGGTATGATCCAGGTTCTGATGCTGGAAGGTATGGAATGAGTAGTATCCTGGTAGTGCTGGTGTGCTCTCTGGAGTCTTGAACTAGGTTTCTGTTACTGCACAGATATTAACATTCTCCATACTGAGAAGTGCCTCGAGTGTGTGCATCTGGAGGCTGAGACTTCTGGCAATGAGTAGCATTTAGTTCACATTGTGGTTATTTGTGTTGGTTATGGGGTTGTCCTGAGTTCCACACCTGAAGTCAACACCTCAATGGTCCCATCTGACCTTAAGCTAATTACCCAAAAACAAGCAAGTGTAGAAACGGAGAAGAATGACAATAAGGTTTTTTCTTTCCAAAAAACGTTTATTCACCAAACCACGGTCCACTCAGCAAATTGAAAAGTAAACACAGTCAATCTAAAACATAAACGCTATTGAGCCCTTGCATTTTCGTCTGCTGCATTGAGACTTCATCAGATGAATACATTATTACCATTTACGTTCCCTTTATATAGTCAACTTAATCATTTAATTAATGAACACACCTTAATTAAATTAACTTAATTAAAATCCTATTGCATATTTTCTTTATAGAAGTGTATTTCACTATTCACTTAAAAACAGTTGTACAACATTTAAACAACATTTAAAAACCCTTCATTTTATAACATGTTTATAAAAAGTAAGATTAACTTCCATAGAGTTAATATAAACTCATTTATTTCATAGTTTAAGGGACTAAATACCAAGATGTACATATATACTAAACAATTCACTTTGTGGTGTTCAGCTGCCATCTAGTGGAAATTCATATGTATTTAACATGCTGGACCATAAATTAAAAATCATAGGAAGGTTCCTTTGTTAAAAAAGTTAATAAAATTTTATGTTGTTGTTATTAGTAAAAATAATTTATGAATTTATAAAAATACCCTTACATCCAATGGAATGTTAATAATGTTATTAATGTTACAAAAAATATTGCTAAAACAAGTTAATGTACTTTCTTACAATAATATCATTATAATTTCATTATAATTTAGCTGCCCTTAATTTCAAGACTGGCAATATACTAGTGTGTTCGTTCAGCCCAGGTGGGTTGTATGCTTCTAGTGTTATCTGCCACCAGAGCTCCCTGTATTCTACTTTTTCCTCCCAAGGGCCCCCTTTTATGTCTTTTTGGGTATGTTCTAACACAGTAAACTTAAATGTGGCTCCTGTGCATTCCTTACTATGTTTGAATAGTGCATTAGTTTCCTTACAATTCTTAATATCATTAAGATGCTCATAAATTCTTCTTTTGAGTTTTCTTTCTGTTTTTCCTATATAGAAGGAATCACAGATCTCACAGGTGGCCATATAGACTAGCCCCATAGATTCACAGTTGTAAAAATTCTTATTATTAGTAATTACTCTATTCCTACTTGTAATGTGTAACCTGTTGGTGTTAGAAATGTACGGACACTGGGCACATCTACCACATTTATATGTACCCATCTTTCTTGCCCCTTGCGGGCCCCCATTTTTCTTGCTTTCTAAAATGTTCCTAATACTTTGGGCATTTTTGTACACTATTTTTGCCGAAATCCCTTCCAGTTTGTCTATATCAGTAATGTCAATAAATCTACCCCATTC
Organism: Protopterus annectens; assembly: GCF_019279795.1. Classification (NCBI taxonomy): domain Eukaryota; kingdom Metazoa; phylum Chordata; order Ceratodontiformes; family Protopteridae; genus Protopterus; species Protopterus annectens. Next base: position 971,886,414 of record NC_056731.1, read on the forward strand.
CTTAAAAAATATTCTTCTAATGTTATTATTCATAGCATTATATTCTAAACTTAGGGCTAGCTGGAAATTCTCTTGATTTACTCTTTTGTCTTTAGATTCTAACCTTTTTAAATCAGTAATTTTCACTATAGGGGGGTATCTCAAGTCTCTACAATTTTCTATTTCCTGTCTTATTTCCTTTACAATTTTTAGTGGATATCCCCGATCCTTAAACATTTTTTCTAGTAGGTCACATTCTTTAATGAAATCATTTGGACAACTTGTCATCCGACTTCCCCTTACAAATTGTCCTTTTATGATGTTCTTTTTGCAATGGAGGGGGTGAGCACTATTGTAATGTAAAAACATATTACAGTATGTAGGTTTTCTATATATTTTTGTTTCCAAACTTTATTCTTTTTTATAAATTTCCAGGTCCAAATACTGTAATACATTTTTTGATAGTTTATGTGTAAACTTCAGGAAATCAGTAGTCTGGTTGAGGTAAGCCATAAATTCCTCAACCCCCCCCCATCCAAAACAATACTATATAATCCAGGAATCTACGGTAGAGCACCCAATAGGAGTTAAATTGAGAATTTAAGACAAATTTCTCCTCCCATCTAGCCAGCACTAAATTTGCGTACATTGGGGCACAAGCAGCTCCCATGGCTACTCCTTGTTTCTGCCTAAAAAATTCTCCATTGAAATATAAAAAATTATTGTTTAACACTATTTCCATTAACCACACATTTACCTGTTTTTCATTATTAGTTAGATTTTTACTCTGGGCGGCCACGGTGGTGCAGTGGTTAGCATTGCCGCCTCACAGCAAGAGGTTCTCCGGTTCGATCTTCGGCTGGGGTGCCTTCTGTGCGGAGTCTGCATGTCCTCCCTGTGGTCGCATGGGTTTCCTCCGGGTGCTCCGGTTTCCTCCCACATCCCAAAGACATGCTGCAGATGGATTGGACACTCTAAATTGGCCCTAGGTGTGCGTGTGAGTGTGCCTTCTGTGGAAGGTTGGGCGCCGGGCTGGCAACTCGACACTGTAAAACTCCACTGCCATTCAATGTGCGGACAAGGCGATCCGCTGTGGCGACCCCTAACCGGGAAAAAGCCGGAAGAAGAAGTTAGATTTTTACTCTCATACAATATTTCCTCAAACATTTTTGTACCCTCATTGTATGGAATGGATGAAAAAAGGTCAATCACATCTATAGTGACAAATAAAATATTGTCCAGATTTTTTATGTTAGAAATGACCTTTAATAAATCCCAGGAATCTTTTAATATTTGTTCTTTGTCCAACCATAGGTTCTTAATTTTATTATCTATAAATTTAGCTAATGGATGAGTTTTGGATCCATCAGCCGAGACTATTGGTCTTAATGGGGGGTCCAACTCATTTTTGCGAACTTTTGGAATCCCAAATATCGAGGGAATTTTGGGTTTTTCCACTTTCAAAAATAGGTATGTATTTTGATCAATAAGTCCCTCATATAACATATCTTTCAGATTTATATCTATTTTGTTATAGGCAATATTAATTTCATTTTTTGAGACCAATTCATATTTGGTGTTGTCCCAACGAATATTATACATCCTGCTATCATATTCGATTTTATCCATTATTACCACCCCGCCCCCTTTGTCCGGTTTCATCACCCTTAAGTTGGGGTCATTTTTCATTTCATATAACAACTGCTTCTCTTCTATCCCCAGATTGTTTTGATATTTAATACTATCATTTTCTTTTCTAATTTCTTTTTCTAATATTCTCTCTAAATTCTTTAATTGGGGGTGAATAGGTGGATTGTAGGTGGTTCTCCGTCTTAATGTAGGGGTTGGGGCTATCTGGTTACCAGAAAATAATATTTTCAAGTTAATTTTCCTTAGGAACAACCTAATGTCAAGGAGGGTTTTGGCTAAATCCTCCTTGGTATTGGGTATAAATTTTAACCCCTTGGATAACAACCTAAAATGTCCTTCCTTTAAAACCAAATGGCTAAAATTATAGATGTTAAAACTTTCAAAGGACCATCTGTTCCCCATATTCGTAATTTCAGAAGATTCAGGGAGGTTAGGTATGGTTAGTACCTCCCCCTCCCCCTTCTCCCCCCTCTCCATTGAAAATTTGTTTGCCTGCTCCTTTGTTTATTCATAAGCCTCTCAGACCTCCTTAGGGGGGGAAACTCATCTTCATACCCATAATCTTCCTCCAGTTGGTTAATATCTTCTCCTATACCCGTAGGCCCTGTTTTGTCATCCCCTTGGTAGTAAATTTCCTTACCATATCTCCTATGTAAGAGGTTGGGGTAACTCAAATTGTGTTTATATTCATATATATCATGGTCCATTTTCTTTATTTTCCTTTGTATTAGATTTTCTATCTCCCTCTCAATATCCCTTCTAATGTTAAAATATTTTTCTTTTTCCTCTTCTATAGAAAAAATCAAATCATTTTTGATACATTGGTCCAGCATTTCTATTTCCTTATGCAAATCTTCCTGCACCCTCGTATTTTCCCTTACCATCAATTTCAATACTTCAATACTACATTTATTAAAAACTTCTATGAGTTCCTTATGAAATAAGGAACCTGTCACAACATTATTTGGATATTTATATAAACGCAGCCCTTTGGGCACAATTCCCTTCGAAATACATTCTGTTAAATAAGTATTCTCAATATTCAAAATTCTGTGTTTATTCATTAGCTTAGAAAGGGAGTTTAAATTCTCCCTATATGTATTGTTATTATTTTGCACATTTTTTTCTTCCTTACTGTTACTTTTAAATACATATTTATAACGTAACCAGTCATTTAACTCCTGGCAATGAGTAACAGTACCTTTTGCCTCAGCACCTCTTTGGGGTTTGCTATTTCCCCTTTCGTTCCTCTCGTGCCCATTATTCTCATTGCAAAAGTTCTCATCAGTCCCTGTAAAGTCCCTTAGTATGCTCGGTGTTTTAGCTGGATCAAAACTTTCCAAAACTGGTTCAGAATGCGAGCCGGCGTCCCTTCTTTTACCAATAAGCTCCTTAAGCTAATTACCCTACATTACCACATTCTGTCCTCACCCCCCATCAAGGAAACCATGTTAAAATATTTCTCGAAATCCAACTTCATACTTCTTAAGACAGACGTGGCGAACTTCAGGACACCCATTCAGATGGACAATACAGTTATGACTACTGAATCCTTCACAATTGCACTTTATAAGCACTTACATGAGTGCATTCATCATGCTATCGCAAACAGAAGAAAGACACTATCCTCCAAGAAAAGGAAGCCAATCTGGTGGTTCCCCTGCCATAAACAAACTGCAAAACAGAAGGAAGAAACTGTTGCAAAAGAGGGTAAAATCCCATGAGTGGAGGAGCTCCCTGGTCAGCCTCAGTAAGAAGCTGCGATCCCTGATAAAATCCTCCAAAGCTAGTTATGAAAGCAAAATTGCCACTGATTCTAAAGACAACCACAAAGCATTCTATAGCTATGTCAAGAATCTCAATAGCAACACTCAGATCTGCTCTGAGTTACAGCACAATGGCAGTAAATATACAGACCCAACTGATATTGCCAACATCCTGGCAGATAGGATCAGTGCTAACTTTACCCCCCTCTCACCCATGAAAGAGCCCATCTCTATACCGGAAGAATGCAAAGTTGCTGTCATCATGGCTGCACAGGTAAAAACCACTCTCCAAAGCCAGGAACACAGCATCCATGGGACCATATAACATCCTAGGCTGCATTCTACATGAACTACAGAATGAACTGGCACCACACCTACGTACCATGTTCAAGCATAGCCTCACCTCAGGCTTTGTGCCTGCTGAATGGTGCACAGCGACGGTTATCCCACTACACAAGGGGGGAGCCACCACAGACCCCGGGAACTAGTGCCCCATTAGTCTGATGAGCTTGTTCTGCAAGGCCATGGAATGTATCATCATGGAACTTATAAACAAAAAGACATTGGTAATCTCCAAACTCTGTACCACAACCATTTTGGGTTCGTAAAAGGCAGAGCATGCCTCCTAAACCTGATAGACTTCTTTGAAGCAGTCACCAAATCCGTAGACAAGGGTAAGATGGTTCACACAGCCTATCTAGATATTGCCAAGGCTTTCAACACCATCCCCCACTCTGGAATTATAGATAAACTCACTAAACTAGGTATAAATCCCTATGTCACAAGATGCGTTGCCAACTGGCTCACTGACAGAATGCACACTGTGAAAGTAGCAGACTCCAAGTCCGACTTCAAACCAGTGACAAGTGGAGTACCACAGGGTTCAGTCCTGTGCCCTGTCCTGTTTGGTATCTACTTCCCTGAAGTACAGGTTAACACAGAAGGTCTTTGGCTAATGAAGTTCCCAGATGACTGCAAACTAGGAGCCATAATCGAAACTACTAACAATGTGGACATCCTACAAAAGGGCCTCACTGAGACAGATGCCTGGTGTCAAAGCCATGGCCTCAAGCTCAATGCCAAAAAGTGCATTGTCATCCCCTTTAGTAAAAACTCTGTACCTATGAACTACAACATAGGCGGTGGTATACTTAACACTGAAAGTGTGATAAGAGACCTTGGGACACAGGTGGACAGTAGACTCTCCTTTGATAATCACATTGCCAGAGTGTTTAGAAATTCCTTCTATGTAGCCCACCTAATCACAAAAGGGTTCTCCTCTAGATCAATACAGGTCATTGTGCCCCTCTACTCATCAATCATTAGGCCCATAATAGTGTACAATGCCCCATTTGTATGTACTTTAATCGGCACATGCAACAGCTGATAAGACCACAGAAGTACATCACCAAGAGGATCATGGGCCTCAAAGAGATGCCCTATGCAGCTTGACTAAAGAAACTCCAGCTCTACTCGGTTGCTTACTGCCTGCTCAGAGGTGATCTACGCCTGGCGTATAAGGCCATGTCCAACCTGGAATTAATGGACATGCTCCACCTCAAGAAAACCAAATCTCTTAGAGCCACATTCTCCAGTGAATTAAACCTCAGCACAGCAATAAACAGGATGTACCGGAGGGATAGATTCCTGTCACAGAGACTTTCCTCACTCTGGAATAGAATCCCAGTTGATGTTAGGCAGAGCCCCTCACTGACTCTCTTCAAGAGGAATCTTGATGAGTGGATGGGAAATTGTAACTTTACCCCTGGGATCACTTCAATGGCCCTGCTAGACAGAGGCCCAGGAAACTAATTTAAAAGGGAGGCAAAAGCCAACACATTATGGCTGGGCTTAAAAATGCCCTTGGCCAGATAGCCTAGTACCTACCTATGAACCTTTGAGCCTTGCCTAAAAAATGTAATATGGGCTCAGCAAGAGCTTGGGCCAGTATTCATAAGCATAGTAGCGACAGGTGCAAACCATCTGTAGTGAAGCAACAAGGCTTGTCTTTCATATCATCACAGGCAGGCAGAGACTGGATCCCCTTTGAATGACACCAAAAGCTCAGCCAATTGTTGAAGTTTATCGTCTTTTTGTTATATTGCAGTATCATGTAGGTGAAGGTAAGATGCTACTCAAAGTCAGGGTCATACCAGCCTGGACTACATGATCATAGAGCTACTATATATCTCTTGTCATGTTGACCTGGGAGGTATGTCTCAGATCATTCACACTGACATGTACAAAGAACACGTCATATATGTACCTGTTCTGGAGTGATGTAAGTGCTTGTGTTATGTGGTGGATAATAGCACCTGACAGAAAACTGACAGTAACTTTCCCCTTGTCCAGCCGAGTGAGTGGAACATCTGTATGCCTGACTATGAAGTCACCTATTACTAGTGTGTTGCGTATGTTGTTTTGCTTTAGGGCCTGTTGTGAGGCACACTGCTTTGGTGTATTATATGTTTTCTGGCGTGTGCTTGGAGGTGCATGTTGCTTGCTTGTCTGCTTAGGAGGACACTCTCTCTTTTTCAGATTAATATTTGTATTCTCCGAGTATGGTAATGTGTATTTAGGTGTGTGTTTTGCTGGTGCTTATATTGTAGGTCTATGTGAGACAGTTAGTGTTGTGGTTGTATGACCCTACTCCTCCTGACTGTATTGTCCAGTATTGGGTTGACAGAGCTTAGCCACCGGTTTGACCCTGTATGTGCCAGCATGTGGTGCATCAACCCATATATGATATGGTCATGGCCTATGCATACAATGCACTCACAATACACCTAGTAGGATAAGCCTGCTGAGGTTAGCAAATGTGAAAAAATCCTTTGGGCAAACTGTCAGCAAGTAATGTCTGTATTGCACCCTGTAACTCCATATTGCTTGCTGAAGTGTAAAGATGTACTTAGTTTGGATTATGAGCACCGCACTTGCCAACTGTGTGTGTGTGTGTGTGTGTGTGTGTGTGTGTGTGTGTGTGTGTGTGTGTGTGTGTGTGTGTGTGTGTGTATCTGTCTCTCCCTGGGGAGAGAGCAACCTTTTTGGAGACTACTCACACCCCTTAAAAGTGGTATACTCATCTTTGTCAAGTCTCATGATGTCACCATCCTACAAATATACCTGTGGAAACAAGAAAACCCAATAATGTGTATAGCGTGTTGTGTAAATATGTAGTGCAGTAGTATCATAATGTAGTTAGTAAGGGTTTGAATCCTGCATTTGCCAACTGTGTGGTTGTCTCGCTGGGGAGGAATAATGTTTTTGGAGACTACTCACACACCTTAAAAGTGGTATACTCATCTTTGACAAATCTGATGATGTCACCATCCTATAAATATACCTGTGGAAAAGTGAAATCCCAATAATGTGTGTAGTGCGTCGTGTAAATGCACACTGCTGTAATATCATAATGTAGTTAGGAAGGAGTTTGAATCTTGCACTTGCTGATTGTGTGTGTGTGAGACACTGTTGGCCACTACGGAGTGGGTTTTGATTTTTCTAGTGTATGACATATCACAATGACGCCGCGGTGGTGGTGCTGCGGTAGCGTTGTCACCTCACAGCAAGACATTGTCCCATTCTATTCTCAGTTAGAGCGTCTTCTGTGCGGAGACATGCGTGAAGGGGCGTACCTTCGTTGAAGGTTGTACGTCAGGGCTGGCAACTCGGCACATACAAAATCTACTGCCAATCATTAGCAGACCGGAGTTCCACTGTGGTGACCCCTAACCGGGAAAAGCTGAAAAATGCAACAACAACAACAACATGACATATCACAATGGCAACTGTATGTGCATTACACATGTAAGGTAGCTGTGGGGCAAATCCATATACATACATGTGACCTCTATTATTTCATAGGTAGGTACTCTGCTTTCTCCATGAATGCATCTGTTATCTTTGCCAGAGCATGCTGGCACTTTCCAGACCTTAGGTCACTTCTGTATGCTTGTGACAAGCTTAACCACTGCAGTGATCCCTGGGCTACGTCTTCTGTTTCACATCCACTCATCACAGTTTCTATTGAAGAGTGTGAGTGAGGGTTTATGCTTGAGGTATATTTGAAACCTGTTCCAAAGCAAGCAAAGTCTAGCAAAGTTGACTAATCATTATAGGTGTGCAACAGCCTCTGTGGATCTGCATGCAAACCCTTTATTGCTTATGTGCTCCACAGAGGGATTTCCAAAACCCTTTGGTAATGTGATTATCAAAGGAAAGATGACTTAACACATGGCTCTATATATACATTAGTACCTGTTCCACATTTTGGGAGCTACTACCTATGTGGTACTCTGGGGATACTTTGCTTTCTAAAAGTGGATAACTATGCTTTCTTTGGCTTATAGCTTTACAGCATGAGTTTGACACCAGGTATCTGTCTGTATGATACCCTTTTGGAGGATGTGTGTGTCATCTGGAGAATAAAGTATAGCCCACAGTATTCATTATCATCAAGCCTGGGTAGACATATCCCTACTGCGTTTGCTTGTACCTAAGAAAGCTATATGCCAAACAGGAGTGTTCCCAGGACTGAGTGCACGTGAATACCACTTGTTACTGGCATAGAATAATACATGGAGGCTGCAAATGTTACTGTGTGTCCTACATCTGTGTGACAGTTGTCAAGCCATCATCTAACAATCGTTTATGGTCAGTCTGTTGAGGTTCTGTATACCAGTATGTGGGATGGGTATGAATTGCTGGTGAGCTATAGCTTGGCTGTGTTGACCTCCCCTCCCTCACCTATAGCCTTGTTGACTGGCTTGAAGTCTACTAGGTGTAAAATCCATGATATGGCCTTTAGAGAACCTAAGTGGGTATGGTGCAGTGTTTGCAGGTTCATAATGTCTCTGTTAATGAGTTCCATAATGCTGTGCTCCATAGCCTTCCAGATGACATTTGTCTGGCTTATAGGGTGAGAGTTTCCAGGACCTGTTGTAGTTCTACCCTTAATCAAAGTATGTTAACATTTGCACTGGGTGTGACGAGGGTGGACAGGTTTAAGAATAAGTATATTAGAGGGTCAGGCCAGGCTTGAAGGTTAGTAGACCAAGCCAGATAGGCAGGATTAAGTTGGTTTGCACATGTGCTGAGGAGGGATGCAGAGTATATTACGAAATAGATGCTAAGGATGAAGCCGTCAGGTAACAAGAAAAGAGGAATGCCTAAGATGAGGTTTATGGCTGTGGTGAGAGAGGACATGCAGGTGGATGGTGTGACAGCAGACGATGCAGAGGGCTGGAAGAAATGGAAACAGATGATGTAGTGTGACGACTCCTAATGGGAGCATCTGAAAGGAGAAAAAGAAGAAGACATTGTAGCTCAACCCTTGTGGACTGTGAACACCATTCCCGTGTGTCATTCCACAAGTATGTAACCTGTATAGAGGCTGCATCTGGACAGACCATTTAGGTGAGTGGTGACTTCATATGTCAGCTTATGTATGACACAGCCAGGGACACTGTCCAGTACCATTGCCACCACGGTGTGTACTTTGTTAAAGAGATGTTTTAACAAGAGTGTCAGTGAATCATCAGGTTTTACATTCTTCAGGTCTGGAAATGTGGCCCTTGTATAATGACAGGGTGGTGAAATCCGCATTCAAACTGTCTGACAAGGAAATGGTAATGTCAGTCAGATAAGTGTACTTTGTGACCATTTACATTAACTGTGACCCGATCTGAGATTTCCCTTGTAGATTATGAACAACATTAAAGAAAGCTTTAGTGTTGTCTTTGGAATCCTTGCCATTTTTTATTTTGAAGCTTGCCTTGTATGTTTATTGAGGGATTGTATTTTTCCAATGACACTGACATGAGATGTCATCCCTTCTTGGTATGTTACTCTTTTTTGGTACAACTTCACACCTTTTATTATATATTTAGTTTATGGCAGGGGTCCATGAGACTAATGCACTTTTACTGTATAAGTGAGGATTTCTTGTGTTTGTGATAGCACGGTCCATGCAACCTTGTAGGTTAACAGTGTGCATTAATAAAGGATTATGCAGCTGGGACAATGTTAACCTTAGTAATGCAAACCAATGACAGATAGCAACAACAGCATCACCCACAGCACAGTGTCAACCCGTTTCATACACACACATGCAAACTCAAGTTCCAAAATGTGTGTAGTACAATGCATACTGGCCACCATTAGAAACTATGGAGTGTTAACACTGGCCAATAAAGGACATGTCACCCTGCCCATGTGTCCAATATGCATGTACATGCAGACAGTGCACCTCCACCATGTTCAAAAATGGACACCTGCAAACCTGTGCTGCACGCACCCCACACTTACTGTCCACTGTATAACACATGCTGACACAACTACACACATCAGCCAAGTGGCAAATGGGCAAACAAGACACAACTGGAATAAACACTGGTGGAAACAATACAACATTGCTAATTACAGCTTTAATGCATCATGCCTGCTCAGCTACACCTTCATGGATATCATTACACTTTACTGCTGACAACATGCTACATATTCAACCATTGCTATACTTTATTAAAGTCACCCTGTGCATCAGCACCATGTTAGCCTGTCCCTGCATCAATGTTACAGATGACAGGAGGTGGCACAGGTTTTATCATATGCACAGGGTGTGTTGTAGGTTTGCCAGAGGCCTACACTGAGCCATACAATCGATGTGTGTGTGAGTGTGTATGTGAGGGCCATGAGTACTGTTATGGGCCAATGTTGATGTAATGTGTGCAGGTATGTGTTTTCCCTAAGTTTCTGGTTTATGTGTGTGTGTCTGCATGCACACAGTTCCACCATGTGGCTGCCATATATGGGGATTTGTGAGACAGCTACAGACTGTACCTGGCAGGCTTTGCAGATCACCATCTCTGGACATGGATATGGAACCTGTGCCTGGCCAGGGTGCTACAGACAGTATCAGGTACTAATCCAGACTAGGTACTATCTGAAGAGGTTGACATATGTCCACTGGATCCAGGTCCCTGCTTGGACTGGCCAGAGCCACGTGCACGTGATCTTCTAGGATGGTCTATGGACAGACCTCCGAACATTTCTGGTGCTGGTACTGGCACTACGGGAGCAGCTGAGACTTGCTGGACATCCATGGCGACCTCCAGCTGCTGATGTTGCTGGCATACGTCCACATCAATGTCTCAACTGTCCCGCAATGTCCTGACACATGGACATGACATTGTGGAGGACATCCAATGTCTCACCCCAAAGTCTATCAATGACCTCCATGCAATTACATATGGTACCTGCTACGTCATGGATACTGTCATTTACAGAGGTGTTATGAGCCCTCTGTGCCCTTAGTCCCTGTCTGCTGTACCGCTCCATTCGTGTCTGTGCCTCCATGTCAGCCTGGAACATGCGTGTGGTAGAAAGAGGTGTGGCACGTCTGCCAGGGTCATGATGACCAGCAGTGCTCTGATGAGAACCCCTGGGCATCTGCCTATGTGGTTCCATTCCAGATATCTGGCTATGGCTGCTGTGTCCTGATAAATGTGCCATAGATACCACACTGTGCTGGCCAGTACCAACCGTACACTGTCCCTCAGCTAAGGGCAATGGTGATGATGGATGTACAAGCAGTATGACTGTGTGCATGGATGGGGTGGAAACTTGTGTACTGTCAATTGGTGGCCCAACAACAGACCCTGACAAACCTGCCTGTGCCTCAACACACCTATCTTCATGATCACTGTCTGTCTCAGTGACATCAGGTTCCCTACTGTACTGAACCAGCCCACCTCGTAACCTGTGAGAGGAAAACAGGAAACACACTTTAAAACTTGAACATGATGTCAGATCACATGCACACATGCGCAAATACACACATGCACACGTGCGCACATGCACACATGCGCACATGCACACATGCACACACACAAAAATACACTCCTCCCTAAAGCAGACACACACAACAACAGCAATCTCAGAACATACACAATAGCAGGTGATGGTGGGGTACAGTATCACAAGCAAAACAGTCATATCACACATGTCAACATGCAGGACATGTGTTGCTCAACAGCATGCAGTGCAAGTGTAGACAGTCCTTGCTACTAACAGTATACATGGCTTTGATGCATGTGTTTTGTTATTAGGTGATGGCCCTTCCCCTGGAACACAATGCATACATGGACACAGCATTGCTGTGCAGGTATTCAAAACTCTGTAATGTACTGTGAACCATAACTCACAGGTGTAGATTCCATGGCTGGATGTCTATCTGTGTGTCAGATAGGTATCCAATGCTGATTACAGCCCCTGTGTGTTTAGCAAATAATTGTGGACACATTTTTAGCACATGCATGATGAATATTCAAACAACATCATCAGTGGTGCATGGATAATTGATGGAATACCATTCGGCCACATACCCAATGTATGGTACTTATGGTGAGTGTAGATCATATCGTGAACATGCCAGTGTCATCAATGACATGGCACGCTAAAACATAACTACATATTTAAACACTACACATACCCAATGTGTGTCATATGACCTAGTCACGCAATAGCATCACAAGACATATATGTGTCAGTTGTGCAAATGGTGATTGGTATGCATATTGTTTAGAGGTGCATATGTGTGCACACATGCAACATTAAGGTGTATAGCAATGAAAGCTATGTGTAGTACACTGGTTACAATAACTGGATGGGGTATAGTACCATAGGCCATCATCATGAACCATCATGTGGTCACTCAAGACTACAAATGTTTCCCAAACCAGCACTAATCATGCTGTACTAGAACTGTACTACCTTGGCTACATTCACCATTTCACAATCAGTTGTTACATTAGTTTGTAAGGAGGCCAATAGGGTGCATTCCCTGACATGAATGTGTAGTGTGTTGCAGAGTGCCTAAATGCCCCATGATAGGCCTCTACCCCTCAGGTATATTATGTGTAATGTGTGGATGAGATTTTGGATACTGGATTGTGTCTTTACAGAGGGTTTGGGAATCCTTTATGTGTAGCATGTTAAAATGTTCTGTGTATGACATAGATGTGTATGTTATGTGCATGTTGAGTATCAGCTGTGCCTATCCAATGGTCGCTACAGTCTAGCCACATTTGTTTGAGATGGTCTGGGTATTGCATGTATTTGAGGCAGCTAATCACATTAGTGAGATGTGCGTGGTCTTACACCAAACATGCACAGCATGCATTATGGGTAGGTGTGTTACATGTGTACATGGCCTACAGCTTAACTATGACATGCACTTTTTATTTACAATAATAAATTTAGAACACACTCACAAGCATCTGTCCGCTGTCTTGCTGTCACCCCAGAGGGACCTACATAGAGATGAGACAGTTTGTCAGTGGCCACAACTGTGGCATTGCTACTGTGTGTTTGCAATCTTACAGTACAACAACAGTTTACATTCACAGGGCTACAGATTATGTTCTAAATTATCGGTATTGCACAACAACAGGCTCCACATCTTTTAACAACACACTCCACATCTCACATATGCATGATCTACCAATACAGATAACAGTAGTCTACAGATATGCCATGTTACCTGCATGCTTCATGTCTGCTTGCTGGGTGGCTCCAACCTCCGTCATGGTGTATGTCTGCTGCTGTTGTTGTTGGGCAGGTGCCACCAGGCTCAGGAGCAGCTCCTCCACTCTGGTGGGTGGATATTAATACCACCTCCTGTTGCAAGCTGTTGCATCCGCACATCAGCAGCATGCTGACAGACATGTCTGAAAAGATCACTGCAGTAGTAGCATACATGCTCATATGTCCGGTTATGCATGCCTACCTCATTTACCCTGCGAACAACATCTTGCCACATTGCTGTACACTCCTGCTGATCCTGGCTGGTTTGTGAGAACATGAGACTGTAGTGCTGAATCATACTGCTAGTAATTATATCATCTTCAGCACTACTGTAACTGGAGTTCCTGCAATGCGCCATGATCCCTGGAAGACATAAATATGAAAATATGTCTGAGGAATTGATATGGCACATTTAACATTATACAGTACAGATATCACTGAACTGCCATATATAGCAACCTATTAGCTAACCGAGAGTGAAACACTTTAACTGCCACTTATCACTACTCACCCCACAACTGCTTGAAAGTGCCTGGCTCACTCTCTATCTAATGAACCATGTTCTGCACAGCAACAAAATAAAATCACTATATAAGACTATACAAGAGTACCTGGCACACTGTATGCAACATGATGCACCACCTAGCCACAGCAGATATACATCATGCTGATGTGTAAAGAAATATATCATCCATCACAATGAGTGTAAGGTCCAGTAAATGTATTACTATTATACCACACAACTTGTTAATGGTAAACCCATGGCTAAAATATGTGCACAATTGGGAATATAGGTCGCATACTGCTGTAGTACACTATGAATGTTGCTAGATACGCAGTTATATGTTTTACAACACATATGTCAAAGGACATGTTACAGATATACCCACACACACATCAGAAATAATTACAGGACACAAAGGTATGACAACCCAGATAAGCTTTCAGTGTGTACTATACAGTACTGTGTGTCAGTACTTACACAACCTTAACCTTGAGAAATGTAATCTGTGATGAACACAGGGACCACACAAAACAGTGGATGCAAGCAATGTGGACATACACCATACATTGCTGTACAGGCCCAGAGCTTTAAGTAGTACTACAGTACACACAGGATTTGGATTCAACATCAGTACCAATCAATAATCATAGCTTTAGCCTCCAATGACACACCCTAGTTAAAACCAAGGGACTTAATCACACTCTATGCAATAGCACTTTTTCTGCCTAGCAACAGAATACACAGCTTTTGATAGGATCAAAGCAAGGACCCATAATACCAGACATAAACAGTTTCCACTAAGCTGTCCCACAGATACATATCTTTGACATATTCACAAACACATTGACCATCACAGTCAGTCAACAGTACAGAGAATCTATTGCAACAAGTAGATGTAGGTTTGTATGAGTATATATAACTATATATATATATATATATATATATATATATATATATATATATATTTACATATACACATCCATTGGTGTACATATACATATATAAGTAGGCACATATACATTTCACTTTTCATAATGAGAATATCAATTATACAAAGGATGTGAGGTGTACAGTAATGTAATAAAATCGCACAGTCTTGGTATAAATGCATTGAAGGTGTTCACAGCCCAGGTAGCTTTAGCAGGCCTCACTGGCTTCAACATTGCAAACTGAACAAACCACCCACAATGTTTAACCACCACATGTCATACACCAGCACTGTATGCTGTCTTGCTTGTCACACACTAAAACTTACATACAAATATGCACATACTAACCTTCACCAACATATATATCTCCACCCTTCTCAAACAGTTGCAATATGTCCCCTGCTCTATGCACATATACAGATGTGAATATATGACACATATATATTTCTCCCTATGTGTGTGGCATACACACACAAGGTCCACACTTTTGTAAGTCCCTGGACCTCAAAGCTGAACTGATGGGCCTTGCTGCAACACAAACAGGTGTCACATATGAACACACACTAACATTAGGGAGAGTATATATGGCTACAAATGCTAGATAAGCATACTAGACTTCTACAGCAGTTGCCAATGCTAAGCTGCAATTTAATATGATGTAATTGGGTTTGAGTGGGTTTGTGCGATGCTTAGCAATGCTTAGCTAAGCACAAACAAGCGCAAACTCGCGCAAAACCGCTATCTACTGCTTAATAGTGCTTACTCCCACTAACCCCTGAGCTCATTTCTTTGAAAGAAAAGAAAAATGGGGAGATAGGAAAGTGGTGAAAAAGGGGCACAAAGAGGGAAAGACAGTATGGAAAATAGCTCGGGATGTGCAGGACGAGTGTAGGGATGGCCCATAGCTGCCCATTTCTTTTATCAGCAATAGATGTATATATGGAATACATTTGGAGGTAGCTATAAAACCTACAACCCCTGAGAGAGGGGTGAGGACAAGAAAGTATGTTGTAATGCCAATTAAATTGCATTTTATGTGTCCAGTGGACATGTGTGCAAAATAGGCAGCTATGTATGGGGGCGTTCTTTTTTTTTGGGACCAGATTGCCCTTTTTTTTTTTCAGGTGCGAGTGGAATGTGGGGTAGGGGAAGTAGGTATATTTGGGGAGGTAGGTTGGGGAGGTAAACAGACAAGACAAACAAGACATATACAGGGGCAGTATATGACACATGTGGTGGGTGAACACCATTGACGGGGAAGGAGGTTTGGAAATCACAAGCCCATGTGCCCACAGATGGCAAGAGTGGAACTGAGATCCCCACCCATGTGTAGTCAACACTGCACCTTCACAGCCCAGAGGGTGGCTGTGCTGGGGGCTGCGTAGGAGGGGCAGGCTCACCCATGAGTCACGCCACTCATGCCTCAAGCTGGCGTAGAGGATCAGCGACAGAACGCTCAATCTCCCTATGCACCACAGCCCAGACAGTTAGGAGGGTGATAGGTGGCCCTCCTCCGGCCACGCTTGCAAGGGGGGGATGAGCCCCATCCCCTGCAGTGCTTCCACTCAAAGGTGGAATAGGGCCAATGGAGGAGGAGGTCCCAGGCTGGTGCCAGGTGCCATCGCCAGCTGAGGTGGGACAGGTGGGTCTGCTGCTACCGGCCTTCCCATATGTTCTATGTTTAGGAGGATTTCATGAAAATATGGGTTAGTAACAGTCAACAGCATTCCCAATTAGTTATAACAGCATGCAGAAGTATTCCCATTAACCCAACACACCAGAGTTCCAACAGTTGAACAGCAAGCATGACACATGCATATATAGAACAACAGTGGACATTACAACAGCATGCAGGTTTAAACAGACAAGACAAACAAGATGCATACAGGGACGGTATATGACACATGTGGTGGGTGCACACCTTTGACGGGGAGGGATGTTTGGAAATTGCAAGCCCATGAGCCCACAGATGGAAACAGTGGGACTGAGGTCCCCACCCATGGGCAGTCACCACTGCACCTTCACAGCCCAGAGGGTGGCTGTGCTGGTGGCTGTGTAGGAGGGGCAGGCTGTCCCAGGAATTGTGCCACTCGTGCCTCAAGCTGGCATAGAGGTTCTGCAACAGAACGTTCAATCTCTCTATGCACCACAGCCTGGACTGTTCGAAGGGTGATAGGTGGCCCTCTTCCACCCACGCTTGCACAGGAGGATGAGCCCCATCCCCTGCAGCGCTTCCAACCAAAGGTGGCACAGGGCCAACGTAGGAGGAGGTGCCAGGCTGGGCACCAGACCTGCTGGTGCCAGGTGCCATGGCCAGCTGAGGTGGGACAGGTGGGTCTGCTGGGACCGGCCTTCCCATACGAACTATGTTTTTGAGAGTTTAATAAAAATATGGGTTAGTAACAGTCAGCAGCATTCCCAATTAGTTATAACAGCATGCAGAAGTATTCGCATTAACCCAACACACCAGATTTTCAACAGTTGAAAAGCAAGCATAACACATGCATATATAGAACAATAGTGGACATTACAACAGCATGCAGGTTGAATTGATGGCAACAGGCCACCAATATTGTGATATTTTAATAGGGCACATGCATAGAAATAAATGCAAATATTTATAAACCAATAGGACATATGTCCCAACAAATGTTTTGAGATTAGACATACCGATTGAGGTGTGGAATTGCATTTTTATGCACATGCAGTAGGGTGGAAAAAGATAGCTCAATTAACAACTTATATATCCTTCTAATTTTTACTACATTCCTATTAATTGCAGTTATATATCCCTTACATGTATTATTACACTATCCACTGTCCTTATATTGTGTAATTGGATTTTGCTAGATCATTATATACATGAGCTGTATCTTTCATGCAAACTGTCCAAGATGAAGATGTTACTGCTACATTTTTTGAGAGTTGCTCACACATACACTACTGCTAAGATGGTACACTGACGGCTCTACTTTCATATAATTATCTAGATATGTTCAGGTGAAGGTATCAGTTATATGTTAACAGCTCCCCTACATTTCTGGCAGCACACAGACATTTCTGGGAAACACAATACCAAGCTACTCATGTGCCAAATTAACCTGTACATGCTGGGCATGAACCAACAGTTGAGGGCTGTAAATATGCATAAAAGCTACTGGCACTCCCTTCATTAACATTATATGGGCCTATCCAAGTGTGGGTTAACACTGCTTAATACAACAGTACTATTTGTAAAATGCAACAGTACAACAACATATCAAAGAAAATGACACAGATGCACTCCAGGAATTACACATTTATTAAAGGATTATTACACCTTTATTTATTGGGTTAAAACACTTTTTGGAGGCTCTCTCATTTATTTTATATAACAGTACATGCAGAATAATTACTAACCTGCCTGATGATGCAGCCTTTACAACCTATCTTCATGGACTTGCTGATTCATAGCCTTGACACCTGCAGCTGTGAAGTAAATACAGTGATATTGAGACATACCTATCCATAGTATAGACAAGCATAGCAATTCTTAACTACTTAATACAATGGCTACTTACTCAGTACTGGGGCATTAGGCATCACACGGAATTCCTTGATCCACTGGTCCAGTTGATCCTCCTTACATCACTTCAGGTCAGAATAATGGTGCCTGACCTGCTCACCAGTCCGAGGAATGCCAGTGGCACTGGTGAGATCATGAGCAAGACTGTTCCAGGCTTCCGTTTTATATTGGGTGCCCTGGTACTGGCCCCATAGGAGTCTTTCCTCATGATTGTGGACAAGGAGCCAAACCATTACTTTGGACTCCTCAATGCCCCAGTGTTGCGCTTGAAATTGAGTGCCTTCTCCAACACTGGCCATGCTGACTGCAGAAGGGAGCTACAACCAGTTATGGCAAGTATTCCCGCCTGTGGAGCTTAAATATGACTCATTTCCTCTACTTATTTGTGATTGGCCAGTTTTGAAAAAACTCAGCTGTAGGCACACCTGCTTAGCTGATGTTGACAATGTTTAAAATTCCTTTGATAGATATGTGTCTGTTGAAAGTGCATGGTTATGAAATGCTATTTTGGCTTAGTGGTTATGTACTGTGACTATAGTGCACAGTATCCTGAGTTTGAGCCCTGTCACTGCTTTTTATTTTCCTACTGGCCAGACCTGAATGGTTAAGGTACAGTAAAGGAGGTGTGTCCGTGTTTAGCCGACTTTGCTCAACGTTGCCCGACTTTGCCCAATGTTGCTCGACGTTGCCGATGTTGCCCTGGTTAGCTCGGTGTGTAGCTATGCGCAAAGACATTGCACTTGTTAACACAGTGCTCAGCTATAAGCAATTGGATTTAAATATGCTCAGTACTGGTAAAATGTGCTTAGCAGTGCTTTATATTGCTTAAAATAAGTTACGCATGCCTCAGAATGCATAACCATTTCACCTTCATATATATATATATATATTTATAATTCGTTCACTACTACATATAACACTTGAATGCTTTTCACAAAACTTATACATGATAAATGTCAGGAAATATTTTTGTATACAGATTTCCAACAGAAAATGGAATGTGCAGTAGTGGGACTCGAACTGGGAATGCCTCTTTTTTATGCGAAGGCTCTAACTACTACGCTACCGCTATTTTGCTTAATTTGCATATATTTTTCTTATTATCCTCTTCGGTGTCTAAGCTGCTAACTGTAGCTAAGCAATGGGCAAACCCGCGCAAACACGCGCAAATACGGGCACCTGTATCAGAAATAAAATTAAAATAAAAATACATTTTTTTAATTTTTAAATTTGTATGAGGTTTAACATATGGGGGAGTGTAGTGTTACAATGTACACATGTGAGCGGACTTGCTCACGTAACTCGACATTTCTCGAGTTTCGTCATGGCAGAGGCGTGGATATTTGGAATGCTCGGCAGTCCAACACGCCCCCTGCACTCGTCCACACTCTGTGTAAGTTTTAGTGTTGAGGCCGCACGCCCTCATTAATATGCATGGCGCGCTGCCATCATACTCTTAGACTGGCGCTTCCGTGTAAGACTAATCTAGTCTTACAAGGAAGATTAGTAAATCCTGGGGTGAGTTTGGTAAATAAATAAATTATCCAAAAGAACACACCAACCAGTAGAAACATTCTGTTTATTCCAACAAAGCTTTCAGGAAAACTCCCTTCACCAGTGTTTAGTTAACATTTAAAATCACATGATTTTATACTTCATCTTAAACAACACGTGACACAGCCAACGAATACATTTATAAAAACAATTAATTATGCAAATAAAATTAGAACCTTTTGGAGACCATTTTTCATAAAAATTACTTTGAAATATTATGGAAGAATAAATATAACTTTTATGAAATAATATGAAAGAATAAATATGCTAATTTATTTGTATTGCATTTGTTTCCTAGCCAGGACAGGTTTTATTGCATTCATGTTATTCAGTCCTGGGTACTTATCAGCTTCAAGCTGTGTAATCCATTTATGTATCAATCCCGAATCTTTCCTGCAAATTCCAGGGCATGCTCATTGAAGCATAAGGGTGAGTCAGCAAAGTCAAAACGTGCCACCACCTAACTTCATACTCAGCTGTCATAATTGCAGTGGTAATCATGCACCCAAAAGAGAAAAGTGCTTAGCTTTTGGTCAGCAGTGTCATTCTTGCAATAAGTGGAATCATTTCAAAAGATTTTGTAACTCAAATAAAGCGCATTCTTTTATTAAAATAGGGCATTCCAAGAGGCAAGTTAATCAATTAGAAAGCTGCGACCTTACTTTTTATGTTGATTTTATGTAATACAATCAAACACATACACACACATGCATGTACCCCTACTATCTTCCATCATACAGATATAGCAAGTTTAGTGGCTAGGATTTATGTGATGTTGGCTGCTAGCCTAGTAATATCCTATGACCCTATGAAGATTGCATATGTCAATGTTGCTGTCATCCACATATGCTGTGTTGAGGTGTGGATGGATGGTAGTCCTACAACAGTTTATTTCAATCTGTGATTTGAGGTAATATATTTATGGCCACTGCTCCAATCTGATTACATATTCCTTCTATAACAGCTATAGTAATATGTCTCCTGATAACTGTTGACATGTGATGATACCATGTATATTGTTGGCTTAGTAGCATGTGTTTTAGAGCAAATCAACATTCTTTGCAGTTCTCATTCAACCATCACACTGATGCTTGCAGAATGGCACATATATACATGTGTATACCTACCATCATGAAATGCTATGTGACATTCAGTAATATCACATTATACTATTTACAGGGGCACATACACCTTGTATCATCCACATATTGTAATGATGTTATATACACAAACATATAACCAGTTCAGATTCACTTGCAAACTTATGAAATTCATTATATGAGCAATCACATTGCTGTTCACAAGGATTATTCAGGTGTTAGCCAGCAGCAATGAGTGACTGTCAGCATTTATGTCATTAATGGTTCTGTATGAATCACCTCCATCTGATTTGCAGTGTACCCAAATATGGTATGAAAGCCCTCACACACACCTTTCCAATAATAAACATGCAGGTATATGATGTGCAAGTTATGTAATGATGTGAAATATGCAGAGCTGTATGACTGTGTTAAAAGTTCCACTGTGTGTCATATGATGAGTATTCAAGGTTGTATTTGGAGGTGTTGTTACAATTTTTTAAGTAAGTACAAAATCTTAAGGGGGAATACACAGCTATGTGCAAGATGGAGGTGAATGGCAACACCAATACTCAACCAGTGGCAATAGACAACCCGCTAGCTGACAGATTTGGTTCAAACTTCACTACCCAGCATTACTGGTCATTGCCCAAAGTATACATGCAAACATTACTCAGCATATTTTCTCAAGTGATCAGCTCATCTGTGTGCTCTCTAAGGGTAAAAACATGGTATCAATGAGCCCTGACAATATCCTTGATTGCCTTATCAATAAATTAAAACATGACCTAGTAGATACAGTTGGATCCCTACTTAACAACAGCCTCCAGACAGGTTATTTTCTGGCAGAATGGTGGACAGGAACAGTCATCTGTCTGAACAAGAGGGAATCCTCACCAGACACAGGGAACTATAGACCCATAACCTTGGCTAGACTCATCTATAAGCCAATGGAAAAAAGCATCATGGACCTTATCAACAAGAACATAGGTAATGTCCCATTGTGTAACCAACTCATTTTTGATTTGTTAAGCCTAGATTATTTCTGTTAAATCTGGCTGACTTTTTTGAGGAAGTTGTCAAGGGGAAAGAATGTGCATCCCACATAACTTGACCTGTGCAAGGCATTTGACACAATTCCACTCCAGCTATTACAGAAAAAACTGTCAAAAGTGGCCATAAACTGCTACATCACCAAGTGGGCAGCCCAATGGATCACCAACAGGACACATACTGTCAATGTGTTTGAATTCACCTATAGCAAGAGGCCAGTGACCAGTGCAGTACCAAAGGGTTCTGTACAAGGCCTTTTCCTGTTTAATATTTAATTCAGAGAAGTCAAGGCAAGTCTAGACAGCCTTTGTCAAACCAGCTTTGCAGATGACTGCAAATTGTGGATAATCCTTGAATCCATTTCTCAGTACTGATATACTGTAGAAGGTATTAACACATACTAATGATTGTTGCCAGAGCTATTTAGACACACTAAATGTCCAAAAAGGCATACTTATTCCATTTTTAAAGTAAATATCCAAACTAATTACTACACAGACAGCACACCCCAATGAGCAGACCCAGTGGTACTTAATCTGGGTATTCAGGTAGATATTAATTGGATGTTCAACCACTATGTGTTTATAGTGGTGAAAATTCCTTCTATGTGGCACAACTGATAAGTAAAGGTATGTCATCCAGATCAAAGACTTTATAAGTCCATTGTACTTGGTTGTCATTACAACAATAATTGAGAACAATGCACCCTTTTTCATGTAATTCACCACACATCTGCAATAGTTGGAACACCAGAGATTTAGCACAAGGAAGATACACTGTGTAAAAGACTAGTCCTACATGGAAATATTAAACACATATCACTGTACTCTCTCCCCTACAGACTACCAAGGGTTGATTTGTGTCTGACCTGTTGAGCAGTCTGCAATCTGACCATGATGAAAATGTTACACATAGGTAAAGCAAACTGCATGAGGGCACTCATTCCAAGGATGTTAACCTAGCCACTGACATAATAAATGATGTTGGAAAGATAGAAATGTCTATCAGACACTACCCATTCTCTGGAACAAGCCTCCCATTCAAGTAAAGCAAAAGCTTTTCCTGACCCTACTCAAGTGCAATCTACATCAATGGGTGGTTAATAGTAATTGTATTCCTGGTGTTGTGACAATGTGCCTCATGGATAGAGGCAGTTGATCTTAGATAACATGGCATAGGCTCATAACTGTGTGAACTTTGTTCTTATAGCTATTTAAAATTGTGAAAATTATGTTAAATATGGCTAGACATTTATGTCATCTTGGAACATTTGCCTAGTACTGTCTTATGAACCTATGAAATCCAGTTGTATCTTAGGTACAGCTGTAGTGTGACTGTCAGAATTATAGACGTAACAGTACACATCAGCATTACCACTTGGTAGTTTGCATGAACACATATGCATGCATGTCAGGATTTTGTGTCAGCATAACATTTTCACTGGCAATGTTAGGGGGAAAGAGATCATGTGGCATGTCGTGAGGTTTGATGTGCTTATAGAGTATACTCCATACATGGTTTTGTATGTAAATAAAATATCACAGTGTTAGCTTCCTTGATCATTGATGCTAGCCTCTGTACTGCTGTAGGTTCTGTGCCTATGGACATAGCTGATGCATTGCCAATAGTCTCACATACATACCATTCATTATAATACACCAGTTCTTAATTCACACATCATTTGCAGATGCTTCAGACAATATATATTGTTATTACATAGGTTCATAGGTTCATAGGTAGGTACTACGCTATCGGCCCAAGGGCTTACGTAAGCCTAGCCAGCAAGGTACCATTGCTTATGCCACCCAAGAAAGTTATTTTCCTGTGCCACTGTCCAGCAGAGACACAGAAGTGATCCCTGGGATGTATTTCCTATTTCCCATCCTCTCATCAAGATTTTTCTTGAAGAGTGCTAATGAACTTTGCTTGACATAGATGGGTAACTTGTTCCAGAGTATAGGAAGTCTCTACGACAGGAATCTATCCCTCCAGCATGTCCTGTTTATTGTGGTGACAAGGTTTAGCTCCCTAGAGCATGTAGCTTGGAGGGATTGGGATTTCTTTAGGTGTAGCATGTCCAACAGCTCTGGGTTTGACATAGCTTTATATGTAAGGCAGAGATCACCTAGGAGAAGGTGATATGCTACAGAGTAAAGCTGGAGTTTTTTAAGGCGGTCAGTGTAGGGCATTTGTTTGAGGCCAGTAATCCTCTTTGTGAGGTACTTCTGTGGCCTTTCCAGATGCTGCAGATGTCTTGTGAGGTACATTCCAAAAGGGGCATTGCACTCTATATTGGGTCTAATGAGTGACGAGTGGAGGGGAACAATGACCTCTTTTTTCCTGGATGAGAACCCTTTTATGATGAGGTGTGCCACATAGAAGGACTTCCTGACTACTGTGGAGATGTGACTATCAAAGGAGAGACTACTGTCCACCTGGGTCCCAAGGTCTCTTATCACACATTCGGTGTTAAGTAGATTGCTGCCTATGTGGTAGTTCATGGGTACAGAGTTTTACCAAAGGAGATGACACTGCACTTTTTGGCATTGAGCTTGAGGCCATGGCTCTGACACCAGGTATCTGTCTTAGTGAGGCCCTTCTGTAGGATGTCCACATCATGTGGCAGATGCATGCAATTTACAGCTGTGTTTAGGGAATCCACTCATAACAGTGTGTTGTTCGTAAGTGCTATTATCCTTATGGCTGATACCTATGTCTGGAAGGGATGGTTTAGTCAACTGTATTATATTTGGACACTGAGCTTGTACAAATCTGGTTGCCCATACAGCATTATTCTTTGTTATGCATAGCTATTAAGTATTGACAGTGCAGACTTCCCTTCAAGGTGTTGCACAAGATGTATGTGCGATACATCTTTTTGTATTGCACCCAGTAAATACAGAGATCATTGACAACATTGACGGCATGGGATTGATTCTTGCATGTATGGCTTTTGACTTATGTATCATGCAAACTTCTCAAATCGCCTGGATTGCTCCAGAATTCAACATCAAGTTTAACACTGTCACATTTAACCCCTCCAAAGAAAGTTTATCTTTGGAAAATGGGTCATCTATTCCCCTTACAGAATACTGGCAATCATTACAGTTGTACACTTCTGTTCCTGCAGAACATGTATAATAACTTCAACTCACATATTCTGGAAGTGTCAAAGATTAATGCTGTTAATATTTTAAAACTGTTTCTGATTATGACTGCTTCTGTCAACAGTTGTCCACGAGTCTGTTGCTATGATTCGATGATTGGCTGTAGGTACGCTGACATTCAGTCATATTAAAGCAAGTCGTTTTGCAGAACTTCACAACATACACATACCCTTTATTGTATATACCATCACTGCTAAATGTCCTCTGCAGTGAGCATGTCAGTGATGTTTATATCACAATGGCTCTGCTGGACAGAGGCAATGGCTCTGCTTGACAGAGGCAATGGCTCTGCTGGACAGAGGCATGGCTCTGCTGGACAGAGGCACAGGGAACTAATCTAAGGGGGCAGAGAAAGCCAACATATTCTGGCTAGGCTTATAAATGCCTTTGGGCAGATAGCCTAGTACCTTCCTATGAACCTATGAACAACCATTCATCTCTACTGACATTTAACCTTGAGTGACTCTCACATGGACACTATCATGTGTGATGATATACATATACTCGCAAAAGAAGTGTAAACAGCAGTATGTACTGAGGATACATTCGATACATTGCCATATATTACTTGCACTCTTCCTCTTTCTTCATTCCTGTCATTCATATCTGTCGTCATTTAATCAGCACACGTTCCCTCACTAGTGCATTTATGTTTCATTGTATTTGCCCTTGCTGTTCACCTCACCATCTATTATTTCAGTCTGCAGGTACTTGTTATAGTGTACATTGCACTGACTACACTTTTTGATAATGTGTTAATACTGCAGTTATTGCAGTATTTTTACCCCTAGTAGTTATCTTGGCTGTCTGAGCAATCTCACAGAGCAGGTTTGCCTGTAGGCAACCATGTTCATAGGTTCATAGGTTCATAGGTTCATAGGTAGGTACTAGTATATTGGCCCTAGTGTCTATATAAGCCTAGCCAAATGGTACTCTGGCTTTCGCCACCCAAGAAAATTATTTTCTTGTGCCCCTGTTGAGCAGAGCCACAGAATTGATCCCAGGGTGAAATTCCTATCTCCCATCCAATCATCAAGATTTTTCTTGAGGAGTGCTAATGAGGAGCTTTGTTTGATATAGATAGGTAGTTTGTTCCAGAGTATGGGAAGTCTCTGGGACAGAAATCTATCCCTCCAGCATGTTCTGTTTATTGTGGTGACAAGGTTTAGGTCCCTAGAGCATGTAGCTTAGAGGGATTGGGATTTCTTTAGGTGGAGCATGTCCAGCAGCTCTGGGTTTGACATAGCTTTGTATGTTAGGCAGAGATCGTCTCTGAGTAGGCAATATACGACGGAGTAAAGCTGGAGTTTTTTTATACAGTCTGCGTAGGGCATCTGTTTGAGGCTGGTAATCCTCTTTGTGAGGTATTTCTGCGGCCTTTCCAGTTGTTGAAGATGTCTTGTGAGGTACATACCAAAAGGGGTGTTGCACACTATAATGGGTCTAATGAGTGATGAGTAGAGGGGAACAATTTCCTCTTTTTTCCTGGATGAGAAACCTTTTGTGATATGGTGTGCCATGTAGAAGAATTTCCTAACTACTGTGGCAATGTGATTATCAAAGGAGAGACTACTCTCCACCTGTGTCCCCAGGTCGCTTATCACACTTTCAGTGTTAAGTAGACTACCAACTATGTGGTAGTTCATGGGTACAGAGTTTATACCAAAAGGGATGACAATGCACTTTTTGGCATTGAGCTTGAGGCCATGGCTTTGACACCAGGCATCTGTCTCAGTGAGGCCCTTATGTAGGATGTCCACATCATTAGGAGTTTTGATTATGGCTCCTAGTTTGAAGTCATCTGCAAACTTTGTTAGCCAAAGACCTTCTGTGTTAGCCCGTACTTCAGAGAAGTAGATACCAAACAGGAGGGGACCCAGGAATAAACCCTGTGATACTCCACTTGTCTCTGGTCTGAAGTTGGATTTAGAGTCTGCTACTTTCACAGTGTGAGTTCTGGCAGTGTGCCATTTGACAACCCATCTTGTGGCATAGGGATTTATACCTAGTTTAGTGAGTTTATCTATAATTCCAGAGTGGGGGATGGTGTCAAAAGCCTTGGTGAGATCTAGATAGGCTGTGTGAACCACCTTACCCTCATCTATGGCTTTGGTGACCGCTTCAAAGAAGTCTATCAGGTTTAGGAGGCATGATCTACCTTTTACAAGCTCAAACTGGGTAGGGTCCAGAGTTTGGAGATTACCAATGTCATTGTTTATAAGTTCCATGATGATACGGTATATAGCCTTGCAGACCAGGCTCGTCAGGCTAATGGGGTGGTAGTTCCCAGGGTCTGTGGTTGCTCCCCCTTTATGGAGTGGGATAACCATTGCTGTGCGCCATTCAGTGGGCACAAAGCCTGAGGTGAGGCTATGATTGAACATGGTACTTAGGTGGGGTGCCAGTTCATTCTGTAGTTTGTGTAGAACGCATCCTGGGATTTTGTCAAGTCCCATGAATGCTGTGTTCTTGGCTTTGGAGAGTGTGTTTTTTACCTGTGCAGCCATGATTAGAGGAACTTTGCATTTTTCCAGTATAGAGATGGGCCCTTTAGGGGTGAGAGATGGGTAAAGTTAGCACTGAACCTATCTGCCAGGATGTTGGCAGTATCAGTTGGTTTTGTATATTTAGTACCATTGTGCTGTAACTCAGAGCAGATCAGAGTGTTGCCATTGAGATTCTTGACATAGCTATAGAATGCTTTGTGGCTGTCTTTAGAATCAGTGGCAATTTTGTTTTCGTAACTAGCTTTGGTGGATTTTATCAGGGATCGCAACTTCTTACTGAGGCTGACCAGGGAGTTCCTCCAATCATGGGATTTTACTCTTTTTTGCAACAGTTTCTTTCTTCTGTTGTAGCGTTTGTTTATGGCAGGGGCCAGCAGATTGTCTTCCTTTTTTTGGAGGATAGCATCTTGGTTCTGTTAGGGATTTCATGGTCCATGCACTTGTGTAAGTGCTTATAAACTGCATTAGTATAGGATTTAGCAGTCGCACCTCTGTTGTCCGTCAGTGTGGGTGTTGTGATGTTTGCCACTTCTGTCTTAAGAAGCGTGAAGTTAGCTTTGCAGAAATTTTTTACAGTGGTTTCCCTAATGAGGGGTGGGGGTGGGATGTGGATGTCTAGGGTGATTAACCTGTGGTCAGATCTGACCGAGAATTTGACCTCTGTTGTGGAACACTGGTTGGCCATGTTGGTAATGACCAGGTCTAGGATATTGCTGCCCCTGGTGGGGGTGTGGATATGTTGATCCAAAGCATTGGAATTTATGAATTCCAGAAAACGTTGAGCACAAGAGTTGGTGCATGAGTAGTTTTCCCAGTTAATGGTGGGGTAGTTGAAATTGTCCATTATTAGGGTGTGAGGTTGTACCCTAATATTTTCCAGTGCATCAAGAAATGAGGAGTTGGAATCCTGGGGCATGGTGGGGGATCTGTAGCAAGCTACAATTTGGATTGCGGTCTGGCCCAGAGTTAGTTGCACCTAGATAATCTCATATGCATTATGCTGAGCATCTAGCCTAGAGATGTGGATATCCTTAATGAATATGGACACGCCTCCACCTTTAGTGTTTCGGTCCAGGTTAGGAGGCCAAAATGTGTGGTATGAATTATAGCCTGGTAATGCAGGGGTGCTGTCTGGAGCCTTGAACCAGGTCTTTGTCACTGCACAGATGTTGATGTTCTCCATTTTAAGGAGTGCCTCGAGTGAGTGCATTTTGAGGTTTAGACTTCTAGCATTGAGTAGCATTACCCTCAGATTTTGCTTGCTTGTACCTGTTAAGGTGGTGAATTTGTCATTTGAACCTTGCCTAAAAAAAGGCACTATAGGGGTGGCAAGAGCCTTAGCCAGAATCTGGAATTCCAAAGGTGACAGGTGCAGGCCATCTCTGGCAGAGCATCATGGTTTGTCGATCATGTCATCCCATGCAGACAGATACTGGATCACTTTAAAATGACACCAGAAGCTTAGCCAATTGTTGAAGTCAATACTTTTGTCCTTGTACTGTGGTATAATTTGGGGTGATGGCAGGATGCTATTCAGGGCTAGCATCATACCTGCCTGGGCTACAAGATCGGACAGCACCTCCATGTCTCTTTTCATGTAGTCCAGGGAGGTATGTCTCAGGTCATTCACATCAACATGGACAATGACAAAGTCATATTTGTATTTGTTGTGGAGTGGCCTGAGTGCGTGCGTTATGTGGCGGATTCTGGCACCCGACAGGCAGCTGACAGTAACTTTCTCCTTGTTTAGCCTGGAGAGTGGAACATCAGTGTGCCTGACTATAGAGTCACCTATGACTAGAGTTTTGGGTATGTTATTATGCCTTATGGGCTGTGGTTGAGTGGCACACTGAGGTTGTGGGTTATGTGTCATTTGGGTAGTGTTGGGGGGGTGGAGGTTGCTTGCATTCCTGCTGTCACTTGTTCTTTCTGTGTTCATGCTGATCTGCATGGTTTTCTGGCTGCCAACACTGTTGGTGGCCAAGAAGCCTTGCCTGTGTTTGTGTAAGCGCAATAAGCAGCATGCATAAGTAAACTCCATGTGGGCAATCATATTAAGCCTACGTGGAGTTTATTGAATCCCCTGGGATAAAGTATCATATGGCAAAATGTTTACGGTTATAAAAAAAGCTGGCCAACCATATAAAACAATCCAATGGGTAACATACAGATTTGTTTAAAACATCTAACAGTTTTCTTTCTCATGCAGTTAACTGGTTGCAGTAATTTAAGAATAAAAAAGTGCATCTTTTCTGCTTGTTAGGAGTGCCATTATAGTTAGTATATTTTTAATGGAAGAAGATAAAACTTTTGTGGCTATGAGCATTTTTATCCTTCTATCAGTGCACAGTTTCCTGTTGTATTAAATTAAAGATTATCAAAAAGTCTGAGAATCACCTGCTTCTCTCACTCTCACTTTTTCAGTATCACAGTTCAATCCAATCATGCTGATATTATGAAGTCTCTTTTATACTTTATGATATCAGGAGGTATATTCATATCAAGAAATGATAGGAAAGGCATAGCTTTCCAAAGTATTTTTTTGCAAAATATGTATAGCAATTTCTGAAATTAACTGCAATGATTTGCAGACTATTACATGTAGTCTACAGAAAAAGTAAAGAATCAAAATGTATAATATTCATGAGAAAATATTCGGTGTACTATTGGCATGTTTTTGTCATATTTTATTACTTAGTTCTTTGGAGCATTTCCCAAGCATGCAAACATGGAAGCTACAAATTACTTCATAGAGTGCTGCATAGAAACTCTCTGTAGCATTGTAACATTAGCCTTTTTTGTACTACTTGCTGCTACATTGCACCCATTATTTACATTCTGTAATATTTCACCCACACAGTCTTTCATAGCATTCAATACACTGTGTGCCATTACTTTAGAGTACATTACCTGGCTTCCTATGAACCAAGCTCTTTGCAGACCACTTTTAGAAAGCTTGTATCAGAATTTCCTAAATAACTAATAAATCCCACAGTTGTTTTCAAGTTTACATTAAAACAAGATACAATTCTTCAAATAACTTTAATGTCTCTGAGCAAGAATGTCTTTTCTCTACCAGTTGCAAATGACATTTCATTTTCCATTTGTGCAAAAATAATATGCCATCATGTTTCACATTGAGGGGGTCACATAATATAACCATGATTGTACATATCATGTTTCACATTGAGTGGGTCACATAATATAACCATGATTGTACAAATCATGTTTCACATTGAGTGGGTCACATAATATAACCATGATTTTACATATCATGCTTCACATTGAGTGGGTCACATAATATAACCATGATTTTATTTTGTTTTATATATATTCATCTTAATTTTAATCCTTTCAGACATATGTGGTAGGATATAAATATAATACAATATGTGGGGGGGGGGTACATAACATATAGTTCATTATGAAGACACACACATTTTGTTAATAGTTGTTAGTGCATACAGATTCGATAATGTAATTTATGTATTGTTACCTTTTTGGTGTTTTATATTTTGCCCTGCCATCCTTTTTGTGTTAGTAGGATTAGGATGGTTTAGTCCACAATAGCATCATAGGCTTTTTAACAACTGAGTAGTAGTCCTTTTTATATTACATTATATAAAGTCTATATTTATATATTTAAGCATATCATTTGTTGCAAAAAATATGTTATTAAATTGATTGTTAATATAATGCACATCTTATTAACATATGTATAATATTTTTAATGATTTTTTAATGGTAGCTTAAAATGAACGTGTTTTTAAAATAGGAGGGTCCTCATTTATGATGTCATTAATAGGGTCATTAAGTATGTATTTAAATGAGATTTACCCTAGCATATGTAGTTTTGTCTGATGAAGGAAGGATACAAAGCCTTCCGAAAGTTCTTGTGTATTAATAAAGTGCTAACATCAAAGTCGCTACATCGTGATTATTTTCACTAACTGGATTTACCATAATCGCTACCTGCAGAAGGCTTCCTGTGTGGTTTTCGCTTTACTGAGTTTGTTTGGCAGTTTTGGTTTCTATGTCTGTTATGGCCAACGTAGGAAGCGTTTCTACACAGGATCCATTATTTTCCCAAGATAGTATGGGCGACGCTGACAGCGAAGGGGTTAAGGAAGTAGCTGATGAGGCGAAGGCTGGCGGCAACTTAACAACATTGATTCAGCTCCTATTAGGAAGAATGAACACGCTTACCCAGCGTATCGATAAGTTGGATGGTGCGGCCAGATTTAGTAGCGCTAACCGGGGCCATTCAAGAGATACCATGGTACAGTTTAATACTAGCAGCGTGGTAACAGGAACTACGATTCAGAATAAGGAAGTGCGACAGGCGAGAGGCTCGGGGGGTGCTGAGGCGATGGACAGGAGTGCCGAGGTGATTGACCGGAGTTCCATCACTAATATTACACCTAGCATCCCACCAGGACAAGGGCAAGCCCCTACTACTAACACCAGATCTACACAAGGTACTGTGGCGATAAACTGTGTTCATGATTCAGTTCCTACTGTTGAGGTTTATCTTAATAAGAAGGACTTTTTCAGTTTAAATAATAATAGAAGAGGGAGGGAGCCCTCTGTAGGAGCTACGCTTTCTGCTTTCAACAACATCAGCACATTAATTGGTGAATTTGATTCTAAGCTCTTCAAATGCAAGAAATTGCAATTGGAGATTGCCTACCTGGAAGAATGCCTAGAGAAAAGGATTGTGCCTAAGGGACTTAGGCAATGGCGCTTCCCGGTAGGCTTGATTGAAGGATCACATTTTCACATACAGCTCCTTGAATTATTCGACAGACAAAGTTTTGAGTTTATTAGGATGCTCATGGATCATTATGGGCAGCAGGTGGAAGTTCTTAAAAACGAATTAGCAGATTTGGAACATAAGATAAAAGAGAACCATGATTTTTTAAGATATAAATATGATTATGCTCGTATTTTTACGAGCATAGAAGCAACTACCAATAAACTGTGTGAGAATAAAAGGAGGAAAATAAAAAGGGATGTGCAGCAATATGCTAGTAATAAAGCCTATCCTAAACCACCACAAATTGGTGAAGTAAAAAACAAAAATAAATTTAATGGATTTCGTCCTCATGCAAATAGACAGGATAACCCTAAAGTGGGACATGAGGTACAGTGTTTGGATGAGTTCTTGGAAGAGGACTATGATACAAATAATGTTCCTAAGGACTGTGATTTTGAATTAGATAATGAATATGAGCAAGCAGGGCAATCTGATGGGACTGACAACAATTTTGGACGACAACATGATGATTCAAATCATGAGACAGATGTGTTAGGGGTTGAACACAACCAGGGTTTTTGGCAAGGCCAGAACCCACACCAAATGAACTTGAGGTCGAGCAAGACTGTGACGACTTGTACGAATGTAAAGAGCAAACAGAACCAGAGGAGGAAATGATGATTTTGGAAGGACAGCCTATTATAGTGTACAGTACAGAGGGTGATTTTAAAATTTTTAATTATACCACATTAAATATCACCACTGAAATGGCTGACTTTTTCTCCAAAGGTTTGACTTTCGTTCCAGACTCTCACATGGACTTGGTTAAGACAATAATTGACCTCAAACTCTTTGTACGTAAATTAAATTTGACAACTGTTTTGGGTAAAGGCTCATCACTGGCTAATCCTTTTAGAATAGCTAGTTTGTTCAATCCACCTTTGGTTAATAACTTAAAAACATTTGAGAAGGCGTGTGAACTAGATTTAAGATATCTGGCAGCTAAAAAGGCGTGTAGTTCTAAAAACAAACTTAATATTACAGGGGAGCAGCGTGATTTTCTTTCATTAACTCAGGATTGTAATATACGAGTTATGAAACCCGATAAAGGGAATGGCCTCATTTTTATGAACCAGATAGATTATGTTGAAGAATTAACTTCACATTTGAATAAGGGGCCTTATGAGAATATTAGCCTGAATGAAGTGAATATAGCCCACAATAGGATAAGAGCCACAATTGAAGATTTGTTTTTAGAAGATTTCATTGATAATGATATACATTCCTACTTGAGTGTGTTGGCACCTAGAATGCCATCATTTTTCGGGGCCCCAAAAATCTATAAGTCCATTAGTAAACCTCCATTTAGACCGATTGTAGATAGTAGGGGGTCCATTTTAGTAGCTTGCGCTAAATATGTGGACACTATTCTCAAGCCACTTATTAGAACAGAAAAGCAGATCTGCAAGGACTCATGGAATTTTCTAGAAAACATTAATAAAATACCCTTTGACCCAAACATTATTTTTTTGACTGTCGACATTAAAGATTTATATACAGTCATCCCACAACAGCTTGGTTTGGAATGGCTGAGGGTGTTTTTGGAAAGTAAAAAGGCGGAACAGAATATAATTTACATAACTGAGACTTTATTAGAGCTTATTTTAAAATACAGTTTTTTTTCAATTTTAATGGTCTTACTTACAAGCAGACGTCGGGGGTTGCCATGGGCTCCCCATGTGGGGGAGCATTTGCCAATTGTGTCATGGCCCAGTGGGAAAACACATTTTTGTTTAACAATGAGGTTTTCAAACAGCATGTCGCCTGGTATACTAGATACCAGGACGACATGTTTTTTCTTTGGAAAGGACCCTTAGACGAAATAGAACCTTTCATTGGAGATATGAGGACATTTGTAGACTTCTTAGATTTTACGTTTGAAGGCGACACTAATGACATTAATTTTCTGGACATATTGCTCAGTAAAGATTATAATGAGTCTAAATTTACTAGTAAAATCTATCGTAAACCCACTTATTCCAATGGGTTTCTACAATTTAGTAGCTGTCACCCTTACCATCAAAAAAGAGCGGTTGTGAAAGGACAGATGGTAAGGGCAGCACGCATGATTACAAGAGATATAGATTTTACTGATGAATGTGACAATCTGAGCAATATGTTTGTGAATAGAGGTTATCCCTGGACCCTGATTATAGAGATCAAGAAAGAGGTTGTGTTGAAAAGGCACATAGGACATTTTAAACCTATTTTGAACTCACAAGACTCTCACATACTGACTAGTTTGGATAATACAGAGGCTGAGGGCATGAAAAGTGACACGATTAATATTGGGACCAAATTCTTGTGTATTTTTTCAGTGGATCACCATTTCATAAGGAATATTCTACAGAAGAATTGGTCAATTATTGTTGAGGATAGGCATCTGGCTGAAACATTAGGCCCTTCACCAGGTATTACTTATAGAAAAGGGTTTAGTTTAAAATCCCTCTTAGAAAGGAACAAAAGAATGGGCCCCAATAGATATAAGGGTATGTCTCGATGTGGGACATGTCGTCAGTGTAAACATACACAAGAAGGACAACACGTTATAATGAAAAAACAGAAATACAAGATTATGGGTAATTTTAATTGCGCTTCAAGAGCAGTAGTATATGTGGCTTTGTGTAATAGATGCTCAGCCTTCTATATAGGGAAGACCGAGAGGGCTTTGCGGAAACGCATATATGAACATCTATATGCAGTATCCAAGATGGATATAAACAATGCACTGGCTCGTCATGTGATGGAATATCCTAACCATATGTTTTATTTTTCAGTATTAAGACAAGTGTTGACAGATCAAAATTCAGGCCCTTGGCAGATTAAATTAGAGAAAGAGGAGCTCTTTTGGCAAATTAGAATGGGAGCACATATTAATCCTGGATTGAACGAGTCCATCTCCTTGACTTGTATACTGAAACATCTGGCACTAAGGAGGTAACAAGTGATATTATTATGGCCCTTTAATATAGCTGCCCCTTTCATATTTTAGGTTATTGGTATTAATTATATATTTGTATGGATTATTGCTTTGCACTGTTTTTATATATATTCATCTTAATTTTAATCCTTTCAGACATATGTGGTAGGATATAAATATAATACAATATGTGGGGGGGGGGGTACATAACATATAGTTCATTATGAAGACACACACATTTTGTTAATAGTTGTTAGTGCATACAGATTCGATAATGTAATTTATGTATTGTTACCTTTTTGGTGTTTTATATTTTGCCCTGCCATCCTTTTTGTGTTAGTAGGATTAGGATGGTTTAGTCCACAATAGCATCATAGGCTTTTTAACAACTGAATAGTAGTCCTTTTTATATTACATTATATATAGTCTATATTTATATATTTAAGCATATCATTTGTTGCAAAAAATATGTTATTAAATTGATTGTTAATATAATGCACATCTTATTAACATATGTATAATATTTTTAATGATTTTTTAATGGTAGCTTAAAATGAAAGTGTTTTTAAAATAGGAGGGTCCTCATTTATGATGTCATTAATAGGGTCATTAAGTATGTATTTAAATGAGATTTACCCTAGCATATGTAGTTTTGTCTGATGAAGGAAGGATACAAAGCCTTCCGAAAGTTCTTGTGTATTAATAAAGTGCTAACATCAAAGTCGCTACATCGTGATTATTTTCACTAACTGGATTTACCATAATCGCTACCTGCAGAAGGCTTCCTGTGTGGTTTTCGCTTTTCTGAGATTGTTTGGCAGTTTTGGTTTCTATAACCATGATTTTACATATCATGTTTCACATTGAGTGGGGTCACATAATATAACCATGATTTTACATGGGATGTTTCACATTGAGTGGGTCACATAACATAACCATGATTTTACATATCATGTTTCACATTGAGAGGGTCACATAATATAACCATGATTGTACATATCATGTTTCACATTAAGTGGGTCACATAATATAACCATGATTTTACATATGTTTCACATCGAGTGGGTCACATAACATAACCATGATTTTACATATCATGTTTCACATTGAGTGGGTCACATAATATAACCATGATTTTACATATTATGTTTCACATTGAGTGGGTCACATAATATAACCATAATTTTACATATCATGTTTCACATTGAGTGGGTTACGTAATGAGTGGTAAACACGCTGTTCAACCTCAGCCTCTCCACAGGCTATGTGCCCATAGAATGGTGCACAGCAATGGTTATTCCGTTCCACAAAGGAGGAGCCACAACTGACCCTGGTAACTATCGCCCCATAAGCCTGACTAGCCTGGTCTTCAAGGCTATGGAGCGCATCATCATGGAACTCATTAACAAAGACATTGGGAACCTCCAAACACTTGACCCGACCCAGTTCAGCTTTGTTAAGGGCAGATCATGCCTACTAAACCTGGTTGACTTCTTCAAGACAGTTACCAAGGCCACAGATGAGAGAAAGGTGGTTCACACAGCCTACCTTGATATTGCCAAGGCGTTCGACACCATTCCTCACTCAGGTATTATAGAAAAATTCACCAGCCTGAACATAAACTCCTACGTCACAAGATGGGTTGATAACTGGCTTATGGACAGAACTCACACGGTAAGAATGGCAGGCTCCAGGTCTGACTCTAAACCAGTCACAAGTGGTGTCCCACAAGGCTCAGTTCTGGAACCCCTACTGTTTGGCATATATTTGTCAGAGGTACAGGCAAACACAGGAGGACTATGGCAAACCAAGTTTGCCGATAACTGCAAACTGGGAGCCATAAGTAACTCTCCATCTGACACGGACATCCTCCAAAAAGGCATTACTGAAACAGACACCTGGTGTCAAAGTCATGGCCTCAAGCTAAATGCCAAAATATGCATAGTCATACCATTTGTGAAAAACAAAACACCCACTAATTACCACATAGGTGGCAGCCTACTTAATACAGAAGAGGTAATAAGAGATCTGGGGACCCAGGTAGATAGTAATCTCTCCTTTGACAATCATATTGCCAAAGTAGTTAGGAAATCCTTCTATGTGACCCATTTAATTACTAAGGGGATCACATGTAGAAATAAAGAGGTTATAGTGCCCCTATACTCCGTCACTCATCAGACCCATCATAGAGTACAATGCCCCATTTGGGATGTACCTCACAAGACACTTCCAACAGCTTGAAAGATCACAAAAGCACCTCAAAAAGAGGATTACTGGTCTCAAACATATGACCTATGCAGCCCGACTGAAAAAAACTTTGGCTGTACTCAGTGGCATATTGGTTACTCAGAGGTGATCTCTGCCTGACTTACAAAGCCATGTCCAACTCAGAATTTATGGACATGCTCCATCTAAAGAAATCCAAGTCACTGAGAGCCACGAGCTCTAGTGAGCTAAACCTCACCACAACAATAAATAGAACATGCTGGAGGGATAGATTCCTGTCACAGAGACTCCCCATGCTTTGGAACAAAATTCCTAACTATGTTAGGCAGAGCCCCTCACTAACACTCATCAAGAGAAGCCTTGATGATTGGATGGGTAACAGAAAGTACACCCCTGGGATCACTACATTGGCTCTGCTTGAGAGCGGCTCAGTTAATTAATCAATGGGGCGGCGAAAGCTGACACACTCTGGCTACACTTATAAATGCCCTTGGGCAGACAGCCTAGCACCTACCTATGAACCTATAACCATGATTTTACATATCATGTTTCACATTGAGTGGGTCACATAATATTACCATGATTGTACATATCATGTTTCACAATGAGTGGGTCACATAATATAACCATGATTTTACATATCATGTTTCACATTGAGTGGGTCACATAATATAACCATGATTTTACATGTCATGTTTCACATTGAGTGGGTCACATAATATAACCATGATTTTACATGTCATGTTTCACATTGAGTGGGTCACGTAATATAACCATGATTTTACATATCATGTTTCACATTGAGTGGGTCACATAATATAACCATGATTGTACATATCATGTTTCACATTGAGTGGGTCACATAATATAACCATGATTGCACATATCACGTTTCACATTGAGTGGGTCACATAATATAACCATGATTTTACATACCATGTTTCACATTAAGTGGGTCACATAATATAACCATAATTTTACATATCATGTTTCACATTGAGTGGGTCACATAATATAACCATGATTGTACATATCGTGTTTCACATTGAGTGGGTCACATAATATAACCATGATTGCATATATCAAGTTTCACATTGAGTGGGTCACATAATATAACCATGATTTTACATATCATGTTTCACATTAAGTGGGTCACATAATATAACCATGATTTTACATATCATGTTTCACATTGAGTTGGTCACATAACATAACCATGACTTTACATATCATGTTTCACATTGAGTGGGTCACATAATATAAGCATGATTTTACATATCATGTTTCACATTGAGTGGGTCACATAATATAACCATGATTTTACATATCATGTTTCACATTGAGTGGGTCACATAATGAGTGGTAAACATGCTGTTCAACCTCAGCCTCTCCACAGGCTACGTGCCCATAGAATGGCGCACAGCAATGGTTATTCTGCTCCACAAAAGAGGAGCCACAACTGACCCTGGAAACTATCGCCCCATAAGCCTGACTAGCCTGGTCTGCAAGGCTATGGAGCACATCATCATGGAACTCATTAACGAAGACATTGGGAACCTCCAAACACTTGACCCGACCAAGTTCGGCTTTATGGGCAGATCATGCCTACTAAACCTGGTTGACTTCTTCGAAACAGTTACCAAGGCCATAGATGAGAGAAAGGTGGTTCACACAGCCTACCTTGATCTCGCCAAGGAGTTCAACACCATTCCTAACTCAGGTATTATAGAAAAATTCACCAGCCTGAACATAAACCCCTACGTCACAAGATGGGTTGATAACTGGCTTACAGACAGAACTCACACTGTAAGAATAGTGGGCTCTAGGTCTGACTCTAAACCAGTCACAAGTGGTGTCCCACAAGGCTCACTTCTGGAACCCCTACTGTTCGGCATATATTTCTCAGAAGTACAAGCAAACACAGGAGGACTATGGCAAACCAAGTTCGCCAATGACTGCAAACTGGGAGCCATAATTGACTCTCCAGCTGACATGGACTTCCTCCAAAAAGGCTTTACTGTGACCGACACCTGGTGTCAAATTCATGGCCTCAAGCTAAATGCCAAAATATGCATAGTCATCCTGTTTCGGAAAAACAAAACACCCATGAATTATCACATAGGCGGCAGCCCCATTAATACAGAAGAGGTATTAAGAGATCTCGGGACCCAGGTAGATAGTAATCTCTCCTTTGACAATCATATTGCCAAAGTAGTTAGGGAATCCTTCTATGTGGCCCATTTAATTACTAAGGGGTTTGCATGTAGAAATAAAGAGGTTATAGTGCCCCTCTACTCATCACTCATCAGACCCATCATAGAGTACAATGCCCCATTTGGGATGTACCTCACAAGACACTTCCAAAAGCTTGAAAGACCACAAAATCACCTCACCAAGAGGATTACTGGCCTCAAACATATGTCCTATGCAGCCCGACTGAAAAAACTCTGGCTGTACTCAGTGGCATATTGCTTACTCAGAGGTGATCTCTGCCTGACTTACAAAGCTATGTCCAACTCAGAATTGATGGACATGCTCCTCCTAAAGAAATCCAAGTCACTGTGAACCACGAGCTCTAGTGAGCTAAACCTCGCCACAACAATAAATAGAACATGCTGGAGGGATAGATTCCTGTCACAGAGACTCCCCATGCTTTGGAACAAAATTCCTAACTACGTTAGGCAGAGCCCCTTACTAACACTCTTCAAGAGAAGCCTTGATGAGTGGATGGGTAACATAAAGTACACCCCTGGGATCACTACATTGGCTCTGCTTGAGAGTGGCTCAGTTAATTAATCAATGGGGAGGCGAAAGCTGACACTCTCTGGCTACACTTGTAAATGCCCTTGGGCAGAAAGCCTAGTACCCACCTATGAACCTATAACCATGATTTTACATGTCATGTTTCACATTGAGTGGGTCACATAATATAACCATGATTGTACATACCATGTTTCACATTGAGTGGGTCACATAATATAACCATGATTGCACATATCAAGTTTCACATTTAGTGGATCACATAGTATAACCATGACTTTACATATCATGTTTCACATTGAGTGGGACACATAATATAACCATGATTTTACATATCATGTTTCACACTGAGTGAGTCACATAATATAACCATGATTTTACATGTCATGTTTCACATTGAGTGGGTCACATAATATAACCAAGATTTTACATGTCATTTTTCACATTGAGTGGGTCACATAATATAACCATGATTGTACATACCATGTTTCACATTTACTGGGTCACATAATATAACCATGATTTTACATATCATGTTTCACATTGAGTGGGTAACATAATATAACCATGATTTTACATGTCATGTTTCACATTGAGTGGGTCACATAATATAACCATGATTTTGCATATCATGTTTCACATTGAGTGGGTCACATAATATAACCATGATTGCATATATCAAGTTTCACATTTAGTGGGTCACATAATATAACCATGATTTTACATATCATGTTTCACATTAAGTGGGTCACATAATATAACCATGATTTTACATATCATGTTTCACATTGAGTGGGTCACATAATATAACCATGATTGTACATATCATGTTTCACATTGAGTGGGTCACATAATATAACCATGATTGCATATATCAAGTTTCACATTGAGTGGGTCACATAATATAACCATGATTTTACATATCATGTTTCACATTAAGTGGGTCGCATAATATAACCATGATTTTACATATCATGTTTCACATTGAGTGGGTCACATAACATAACAATGATTTTACATTTCATGTTTCACATTAAGTGGGTCACATAATATAACCGTGATTTTACATATCATGTTTCACATTGAGTGGGTTACGTAATAAGTGGTAAACACGCTGTTCAACCTCAGCCTCTCCACAGGCTATGTGCCCATAGAATGGCGCACAGCAATGGTTATTCCACTCCACAAAGGAGGAGCCACAACTGACCCTGGTAACTATCACCCCATAAGCCTGACTAGCCTGGTCTTCAAGGCTATGGAGCGCATCATCATGGAACTCATTAATAAAGACATTTGAAA
Source organism: Protopterus annectens (assembly GCF_019279795.1). Lineage (NCBI taxonomy): Eukaryota > Metazoa > Chordata > Ceratodontiformes > Protopteridae > Protopterus > Protopterus annectens. The sequence continues at coordinate 971,927,771 of NC_056731.1, forward strand.
CCTCCAAACACTTGACCCGACCCAGTTCGGCTTTGTTAAGGGCAGATCATGCCTATTAAACCTGGTTGACTTCTTCAAGACAGTTATCAAGACCACAGATGAGAGAAAGGTGGTTCACACAGCCTACCTTGATCTCGCCAAGGCATTCGACACAATTCCTCTCTTAGGTATTATAGAAAAATTCACCAGCCTGATATGTACAATCATGTTTATATTATGTGACCCACTCAATGTCATGTCACAAGATGGGTTGATAACTGGCTTATGGACAGAACTCACACGGTAAGAATGGTGGGCTCCAGGTCTGACTCTAAACCAGTCACAAGTGGTGTCCCACAAGGCTCAGTTTTGGAACCCCTACTGTTTGGCATATATTTCTCAGAAGTACAGGAAAACACAGGAGGACTATGGCAAACCAAGTTCGCCGATGACTGCAAACTGGCAGCCATAATTAATTCTCCATCTGACATGGACATCCTCCAAAAAGACCTTACTAAGACAGACACCTGGTGTCAAATTCATGGCCTCAAGCTAAATGCCAAAATATGCATAGTCGTCCTGTTTGGGAAAAACAAAACACCCACGAATTACCACATAGGCGGCAGCCCCCTTAATACAGAAGAGGTATTAAGAGATCTCGGGACCCAGGCAGATAGTAATCTCTCCTTTGACAATCATATTGCCAAAGTAGTTAGGAAATCCTTCTATGTGGCCCATTTAATTACTAAGGGGTTTGCATGTAGAAATAAAGAGGTTATAGTGCCCCTCTACTCGTCACTCATCAGACCCATCATAGAGTACAATGCCCCATTTGGGATGTACCTCACAAGACACTTCCAACAGCTTGAAAGACCACAAAAGCACCTCACCAAGAGGATTACTGGCCTCAAACATATGTCCTATACAAACCGACTGAAAAAACTCCGGCTGTACTCAGTGGCATATTGCTTACTCAGAGGTGATCTCTGCCTGACTTACAAAGCTATGTCCAACTCAGAATTGATGGACATGCTCCTCCTAAAGAAATCCAAGTCACTGCGAGCCACATGCTCTAGTGAGCTAAACCTCGCCACAACAATAAATAGAACATGCCGGAGGGATAGATTCCTGTCACAGAGACTCCCCATGCTTTGGAACAAAATTCCTAACTACGTTAGGCAGAGCCCCTCACTAACACTCTTCAAGAGAAGCCTTGACGAGTGGATGGGTAACATAAAGTACACCCCTGGGATCACTACATTGGCTCTGCTTGAGAGCGGCTCAGTTAATTAATCAATGGGGCGGTGAAAGCTGACACACTCTGGCTACACTTATAAATGCCCTTGGGCAGACAGCCTAGTACCTACCTATGAACCTATAACCATGATTTTACATATCATGTTTCACATTGAGTGGGTCACATAATATAACCATGACTGTACATATCATGTTTCACATTGAGTAGGTCACATAATATAACCATGATTGCACATATCACGTTTCACATTTAGTGGGTCACATAATATAACCATGATTTTACAAATCATGTTTCACATTGAGTGGGTCACATAATATAAACATGATTGTACATATCATGTTTCACATTGAGTGGGTCACATAATATAACTATGATTTTACATATCATGTTTCACATTGAGTGGGTCACATAATATAACCATGATTTTGCATATGATGTTTCACATTCAGTGGGTCACATAATGAGTGGTAAACACGCTGCTCAACCTTAGCCTCTCCTCAGGCTACATGCCCAGAGAATTGCACACAGCAATGGTTATTCCGCTCCACGAAGGAGGAGCCACAACTGACCTTGGTAACTATCACCCCATAAGCCTGACTAGCCTGGTCTGCAAAGCTATGGTGCTCATCATCATGGAACTCATTAACAAAGACATTTGAAACCTCCAAACACTTGACCCGACCCAACTCAAAAAACTTCGGCTGTACTGAGTGGCATATTGCTTACTCAGAGGTGATCTCTGCCTGACTTACAAAGCCATGTTCAACTCAGAATTGATGGACATGCTCCAACTAAAGAAATCCAAGTCACTGCGAGCCACGAGCTCTAGTGAGCTAAACCTCACCACAACAATAAATAGAACATGCTGGTGGGATAGATTCCTGTCACAGAGACTCCCCATGCTTTGCAACAAAATTCCTAACTATGTTAGGCAGAGCCCCTCACTAACACTCATCAAGAGAAGCCTTGACGAGTGGATGGGTAATAGAAAGTACACCCCTGGGATCACTACATTGGCTCTGCTTGAGAGTGGCTCAGTTAATTAATCAATGGGGCGGCGAAAGCTGACACACTCTGGCTAGACTTATAAATGCCCTTGGGCAGACAGCCCAGTACCTACCTATGAACCTATAACCATGATTTTACATATCATGTTTCACAATGAGTGGGTCACATAATACAACCCTGATTTTTCATATCATGTTTCACATTGAGTGGGTCACATAATATAACCATGATTTTACATGTCATGTTTCACACTGAGTGGGTCACATCATATAACCATGATTTTACATGTCATGTTTCACATTGAGTGGGTCACGTAATATAACCATGATTTTACATGTCATATTTCACATTGAGTGGGTCACTTAATATAACCATAATTTTACATATCATGTTTCACATTGAGTGGGTCACATAATATAACCATGACTGTACATATTATGTTTCACATTGAGTGGGTCACATAATATAAACATGATTGCATATATCAAGTTTCACATTGAGTGGGTCACATAATATAACCATGATTTTACATGTCATGTTTCACATTGAGTGGGTCACATAATATAACCATGATTGCATATATCAAGTTTCACTTTGAGTGGGTCACATAACATAACCATGATTTTACATATCATGTTTCATATTGAGTGGGTCACATAATATAATCATGATTTTACATATCATGTTTCACATTGAGTGGTTCACATAATATAACCATGATTTTACATATCATGTTTCACATTGAGTGGGTCACATAATATAACCATGATTGTACATGTCATGTTTCACATTGAGTGGGTCACATAATATAACCATGATTTTACATGTCATGTTTCACATTGAGTGGGTCACATAATATAACCATGATTGCATTTATCAAGTTTCACTTTGAGTGGGTCACATAATATAACCATAATTTTACATATCATGTTTCACATTAAGGGGGTCACATAATATAACCATGATTTTACATATCATGTTTCACATTGAGTGGGTCACATAATGAGTGATAAACATGCTGTTCAACCTCAGCCTCTCCACAGGCTACGTGCCCATAGAATGGCGCACAGCAATGGTTATTCTGCTCCACAAAGGAGGAGCCACAACTGACCCTGGTAACTATCGCCCCATAAGCCTGACTAGCCTGGTCTGCAAGGCTATGTAGTGCATCATCATGGAACTCATTAACGAAGGCATTGGGAACCTCCAAGCACTTGACCCAACCAAGTTCAGCTTTGTTAAGGGCAGATCATGCCTACTAAACCTGGTTGACTTGTTCGAGACAGTTACCAAGGCCATAGACGAGAGAAAGGTGGTTCACACAGCCTACCTTGATCTCGCCAAGGCATTCAACACCATTCCTCACTCAGGTATTATAGAAAAATTCACTAGCCTGAACATAAACCCCTGCATCACACGATGGGTTGATAACTGGCTTACAGACAGAACTCACACTGTAAGAATAGTGGGCTCTAGGTCTGACTCTAAACCAGTCACAAGTGGTGTCCCACAAGGCTCAGTTCTGGAACCCCTACTGTCCGGCATATATTTCTCAGAAGTACAGGCAAACACAAGAGGACTATGGCAAACCATGTTCGCCGATGACTGCAAACTGGGAGCCATAACTGACTCTCCGGCTGATACGGACATCCTCCAAAAAGGCCTTACTGAGACAGACACCTGGTGTCAAATTCATGGCCTCAAGCTAAATGCCAAAATATGCATAGTCATCCTGTTTGGGAAAAACAAAACACCCACGAATTACCACATAGGCGGCAGCCCCCTTTATACAGAAGAGGTATTAACAGATCTCGGGACCCAGGTAGATAGTAATCTCGCCTTTGACAATCATATTGCCAAAGTAGTTAGGAAATCCTTCTATGTGGCCCATTTAATTACTAAGGGGTTTGCATGTAGAAATAAAGAGGTTATAGTGCCCCTCTACTCGTCACTCATCAGACCCGTCATAGAGTACAATGCCCCATTTGGGATGTACCTCACAAGACACTTCCAACAGCTTGAAAGACCACAAAAGCACCTCACCAAGAGGATTACTGGCCTCAAACATATGTCCTATGCAGCCCGACTGAAAAAACTCTGGCTGTACTCAGTGGCATATTGCTTACTCAGAGGTGATCTCTGCCTGACTTACAAAGCTATGTCCAACTCAGAATTGATGGACATGCTCCTCCTAAAGAAATCCAAGTCACTGCGAGCCACGAGCTCTAGTGAGCTAAACCTCACCACAACAATAAATAGAACATGCTGGAGGGATAGATTCCTGTCACAGAGACTCCCCATTCTTTGGAACAAAATTCCTAACTACGTTAGGCAGAGCCCCTCACTAACACTCTTCAAGAGAAGCCTTGACGAGTGGATGGGTAACATAAAGTACACCCCTGGGATCACTACATTGGCTCTGCTTGAGAGCGGCTCAGTTAATTAATCAATGGGGCGGCGAAAGCGGACACACTCTGGCTACACTTATAAATGCAAAGAAGAAAATAGCCAGCACCAAGGAAGATCAATATTGTTTTATTAAAGACAGAAACTAGACCGATTTCAGCCGCAAGGCTTTCTTCAGTAGTGCAGTAGTCAAAAGCAATTAAGCATCATCTTATATAATATCCATAAGTAGATTAGAATTACATCACTTCCTGTTAATTCAGTGCAAAAAAGTTTCAGTACAAAAAGAGTATACAAATATATATGTGTGTACTGAGAAAAATAATGGCACATAATCCTCAAAATATAAATTATACAATAGCTTAATAAAGCTGTATATACCACATCACAAATGTATGAAAAATACATGAGGAATGAAGTTGGCTTATATGCCCATAATTGTAAATAATAAAATAAAATACAATTCAGTATCAAGGTATCCAATAAGAGTATGGAAAAATATGTACTGAAAAATATAGGAACATAATGCTCAAAAAATAATAAATATAATAGTATAGCTAAATAGAGCTGTATACACCACATCACAAATGTATAAAAAATACATGAGGAATGTAGTTGGCTATTATGTCCATAATTGTAAGTGAATAAAATAAAACACAATTCTATATCTAAGTATCAATAATGAATAGCGAAGACGAAAACACTGAGCTGGGATGCAAAATAGTTAGTTCATAACATGATACCATGAAAAACCTACATAAACACGGTGAGCAAATAGAAATTATAATTTGTCATTCAATCCAGGTGGAAATAACCCCCCAAGTTTAGTTATCCACCTTTTTTCTTTGGCATTTAGAATGTCATGCCAGCCTGTTTTAAAACATCGGTTATCAATAATGTGATCAATAATAGCAAATGTATATTTGGCCATGGGATGTTTAATGGAGTGTCTGTATAGTGCATTAGTTAATTTCTTGTTTCTAATGTCTCCTAGATGTTCAGAAATTCTGATGCGAAACTGTCTGGAAGTTTGGCCAATATAAAATGCTTGACATGTACAAGTGGCCAGACAAATGATCCAATCTGAACTGCAATTCCCAAAGAATTGTATATTATATATTTGTCCAGTATTTCTGCTCGTGAAACTAGTAGTTTTAAAGATGTATTTACAAAAGCTGCAATGTCCACATGGGTAAATACCTATGAGTTTATCCCCAGTGAGTGTTCTCTGACTGAGATTGTTATCAGTTACCCTTGTTTTCTTGTAATGAGAAAAAAGTGACCCTAATGTTTTGCCTTTCCTGTAAGAAAAATAACATCTGTCACCTAGATAATCTCCCAACAGGGGATGTGAATTAAGTATATTCCAATGTGTATTTATTATGTTCACTAAATTGGCACTATTCCTACCAAAAGTGGTAATAAATCTACATACATCAGATTCCTGATTATTAATCCTAGTATTGTATTGGAGAAGAGATTCCCTGGTTTTATCATGACTTTGTTGGACTGCTGACTCAATTGTGCGTGTAGAGTAACCTCTAGATAAGAATCTCCTGGTCAAATCAGTATGGTGGTTTCTTAAGTCATCCACTGAAGAACAAATCCTTTTCATCCTCAAAAATTGAGATTTCGGTATATTTCTGATAATATGTTTTGGATGAAAGCTTTCTGCATGCAAAAGAGTGTTGTACTGTGGAAATTTTCTGTGGACAGATGTTCTGAGAGTGTTATCTCTCTTTCGTGTTAACTGTACGTCCAAATAACTGATTTCACTTAGGCTGTATTCAACAGTGAATTCGATACCCCAGATGTTCCCATTCAAGTGTTGAATAAATTCCTTGAGGTATTCAACACCTCCTTTCCATATGAGCCAACAGTCGTCCAGGTATCTCCTCCATATATCTATTTCTGGTATGTAGATATTATGCATGGGATCATATATGATCATGTCCTCAATATAACCCATAAATAAATCAGCATATATGGGTGCAAAGGACGCACCCATAGCCGTGCCTTGTAGTTGCCAATAGCAGTTTTGCTGAAAATAAAAGACATTCTTCGTAAGTACATGTTCAACCATACACAATAGAAGTGTATTCATCCCTGGGGGGTATAAATTAGTTTTATTGAGCCAATAATCCAAGGCTTGAAGACCAGCCCAATGAGGGATGCTGGTGTAGAGTGAGGACACATCAAGAGTGCACATAAGCCAATCTGGGTCTAGTTGTGATTCGGAGACAATCTGCAAAAATTCTGTTGTATCCTTTATTCTTGCTCTTATACATGTCAATAATGGTTTAAGTTTTTCAGTTAAGAATACCGATAAGGGTTCCGTTAGTGACCCGATGCCGGATACAATTGGTCTACCTGGTGGCTGGTCTATGGATTTGTGGATCTTAGGAAGTAAATACAGTTGTTGTTTAGCAGGATCTTTAACAGTTAGATGAATTCTGGTTTTATCAGAAATTATTCCAGACTCAACCACTTCCTCAAGAAATTCATTAATCTCAGAAGCAAAACCAGGTGTGGGATCAATCTCCATTTTCATATAGTGATGATGGTTTGATAGTTGTCTAAGACCCTCATTCACATAATACTCAGTATCCATAACCACCACCGCTCCCCCTTTATCAGCAGAAGTAATAACAATATCTGTATTGTTTCTAAGTTGTGTAAGTGCAATTTGTTCCTTCCTAGACATATTGTGCCTCATAGTGGCCTCAGAACCCAAATTGAAGTGTATATCCTTAATAACAGCCTGCTGGAAAACCGCTACATGTTTATCCATGGGTGGGTTAAATGTAGATTTATGGAATCTGAAATCAGATGATCTTTGAGAATTATCAGTTTGATCCTGTTGTTTGAAAAAGAGTTTAAGGTTAATTTTCCTACAAAAGTCAATTGTATCAGAAACAAGGATACTTTCATCAATAAAGAAACCAGGTATAAAACCAAGGCCTTTATTAAATAGGGAATGTTGATCATCAGTCAAGACATGTTTGGAAATGTTTAAAACATTATTACATAGGTTATTTACTTTACTATTGACAAAAACAGCTCTTCTAAGTTTGTTACCCCTGTGCTTCCTACCGGCCCTGTGTTTTTTCCCCCTAAAGGGGACTCAATCCTTCTGCCCCTTTTGGCATTTGGGGAATCACCAGTGTTGGCCATCTCTGTATCTGTTGCTGAAGATTCTTCACCAGAACTAATATAATTGTACCCTTTCTTTTTTTTTTTTAGAATGGATCTTGGTCTCTTTCTACGCGTAGAAGAACCATTTTTAGTGCCATAAGCAAACCTCACACCTCTATGTGATTCAAATTGTTTGCCCTTATCATAGTCATCTTTATCCCGGGCAAATTTATGCAATTTTTTATTCTTAAGACTATTCTCCAAAGTTGAGATTTCTTTAGATAATTTGCTTAGACTACCCTGAAAACTAGTATCTTGTTCAAATTGTTTAAGATTGTTACATGTTTGTTCCACTTCCTTAATATTGTTTTGTATTGTTCTCTCATAAAATGAGGATAGGATATTAACTCTAGTCATGGCAGCATCCTGTTGTGCTTCTTGTCAGTCTTTCAACAGGGTTTCATCAGGTGTAACCACTAGTGGTTGGATTTTACATCTCAATCCTCTAGGGGATATATTCTGTGCTTGGTATGCCTTAAACAATTTACTGTGCCAAATGTTTGTTCTGAGGATCTTAATTTGTTTACCCAATTTAAAAAATAAATCCTCGCAACCGTCAACTGGATCATTATTTTCCAAATTGTCCAATTCCGTATTGCCAATACCTATACCAAAAATTTTTAAATCATCCTTATCTGAACATAGACCGGTAAGCAGTTTATTAAGATCCATGACAATAAGTTGCAACAACCAATATGAGCAAGGATGAAGTGGATAACTTAAGCAAAAATACTAGGGGTTCGACTAAGCAAAAAAAATATATTTCCAAGCCAAATAGTTAATTTGAATCACACGAGGCTAAGGCTGCAAATAGACCTAAGTCAATATAAGAGAAAGTGATCTCAATAAACTTGGACAAAAGATATTCAGCCAGTCTAGTTGTAATGAATGCCCAATCTGGATAAATGTGGCCAAAGATATATATGAGATGTATATATAGAAAATATACTTGTATTGTGCACAACAAATGGCTGTCTGACCCTGTGAGATATGAATCCACAGCAATCAATGGTCAATGTCCTATAATAGGTCCCAAAATAAAGAATGATCCCTGTTATTAATACTTTAAATCAATGACCAAAACTTATAATGTTAAACCATGTGATATAATAAGTCTATCCTAGAATAGTTTGTATATCTTAGGCAACAAAGAGCTTCTCATAAATATTGGAAAACCAAAATAATGTTACACATGCAACAATAGCAGATATAATACCCCACGATAAAGTTATATTAAGCATATAACAACTGTAATCAGCAAGGCAAATATAAAAGAATTGCTGTCCAAAATATGGTTAACCTGAGAACAACTAGACTCAATCAATATTAACCTGGTTAAGTTCGGCTAATATTCATAGAATAGGTCAGGTCACACATAGAAATATAATATCATAGATGTATGGCCCAACAAAAGCAAAAAGCCAAAAGGGCATAAGAGGCCAGTAGTCACAAGTATTAATAATGACTATGATAGTCCAATAGGAGTATCCCAATAACTAGAGCATTGATACTGGCTATAATCATATAGGACCATAAATCATGAGCACAATCAAATAATGCTAGTATATAGATAACAATGTTAAACAACACAATTGCTGTAAAAGACATGAAAGCTAAATGTAGCTGAATACCCCGCTATTATGACTTATAAATAATAATCAAATATAAGTGTAAAAACAGAGGCATTGTATAGAAAATGGTTTTAAACATTCATAAATCCTATATAACTAGTAAACATAGAATTGGCCCATAAGAAGATGTATATACATATACTGCTGTTGTATATAAACAACCTAATAAACTGGTTGTTATAGCTAATAGACTGATTCATATGTAAAAATATGTCAGACAACTATATAAATCTGCAATATAAACAAAAGTTGTAACCGCAAACTCAGTCACTGTTTATACTGTGCTCAGACAATTCCCTTGGTCGAATGTTCGTTACAGCGACTCGGCCGACATCATCCAAAGAGTCGCAGAGATAATAATGTCAATCCAACCAGGTATTGACAACAAATGAGGAGGTTCCACACAAATATATAAACAGTACATGGAAGAATATTGTAGATTAGGCCCTTCAGAAAGTTCTTCCAGAAGTATGCACCAAAAAAATATAATATCCAAACGGAATTAGAGTCTTGGTAACCAAAAAATATACCTATAGACCCAATAAGGATTCACATACGACTTTATTCCAAATAATCGCGATGTTAGAAAGTGTGGCGTACCCTCAATGCATTCAATAATACTAAATGCAGAGCTCAAAACAATGTACAAATGTAGAAATAAGGCCAATATAGCCCGATGTTGAAAAATACAGTCAAATGATGTGCACGATATTCCGGCGACCAACTGTAGTATTACGTAAACCACACTGACACTTAGATATCACAATCAGAATCCAAAAGATGAAAATGTACTCACTGCCACATATAAAGTAAAATGTCAATGACGATATGACACCAATATAGCACCAAATAGAAACCTAGACTCAAATAATGCTCCCAAAGTCTTGGCGACAAACTGTGAATAGTAAAAAAATAATAATGCGTTCGCCTCTGCAACCTTAGGCCAAATGAAAAAAGGTAGAAAGTTTGCTCACAGCCACGTGTATGTAGAAGCCAAAAAACACGTAGCTCAACTGCATCCCAAATACTCACAGACCAATCTTAGCGAACATGATAATTCGAAAGATGACAGCCAAAAGCCAATGCTTGGATAATTAAAAAGAAAACCGTAGCCAGGATGCCATAGGTCCAACAGAGTCTGATAACGAAAATTCTTCAGCAGCAGACACGAAAGATGGCCACCCGACTGGTAGATCCCCCAAACGCCAACAGCCAGCAAAACCAGAAAGCAATGTATAAAATGTAGGCTAGCAAGTTAGGCAGGTGCATGGCAAGTGTGCTCAGTAGACCCAAAGAAGAAAATAGCCAGCACCAAGGAAGATCAATATTGTTTTATTAAAGACAGAAACTAGACCGGTTTCAGCCGCAAGGCTTTCTTCAGTAGTGCAGTAGTCAAAAGCAATTAAGCATCATCTTATATAATATCCATAAGTAGATTAGAATGACATCACTTCCTGTTAATTCAGTGCAAAAAAGTTTCAGTACAAAAAGAGTATACAAATATATATGTGTGTACTGAGAAAAATAATGGCACATAATCCTCAAAATATAAATTATACAATAGCTTAATAAAGCTGTATATACCACATCACAAATGTATGAAAAATACATGAGGAATGAAGTTGGCTTATATGCCCATAATTGTAAATAATAAAATAAAATACAATTCAGTATCAAGGTATCCAATAAGATTATGGAAAAATATGTACTGAAAAATATAGGAACATAATGCTCAAAAAATAATAAATATAATAGTATAGCTTATAAATGCCCTTGGGCAGACTGCCTAGTACCTACCTATGAACCTATAACCATGATTTTACATATCATGTTTCACATTGAGTGGGTCACATAATATAACCATGATTGTACATATCATGTTTCACATTTAGTGGGTCAAATAATATAACCATGATTTTACATATCATGTTTCACATTGAGTGGGTCACATAATATAACCATGATTGCACATATCAAGTTTCACATTGAGTTGGTCACATAATATAACCATGATTTTACATATCATGTTTCACATTAAGTGGGTCACATAATATAACCATGATTTTACATATCATGTTTCACATTGAGTGGGTCACATAATATAACCATGATTTTGCATATCATGTTTCACATTCAGTGGGTCATATAATGAGTGGTAAACACGCTGTTCAACCTCAGCCTCTCCACAGGCTACATGCCCATAGAATGGCGCACAGCAATGGTTATTCCGCTCCACGAAGGAGGAGCCACAACTGACCCTGGTAACTATCGCCCCATAAGCCTGACTAGCCTGGTCTGCAAGGCTATGGAGCTCATCATCATGGAACTCATTAACGAAGACATTGAGAACCTCCAAACACTTGACCCGACCCAGTTCGGCTTTGTTAAGGGCAGATCATGCCTACTAAACCTGGTTGACTTCTTTGTGACAGTTACCAAGGCCATAGATGAGAGAAAGGTGGTTCACACAGCCTACTTTGATCTCGCCAAGGCGTTCAACACAATTCCTCACTCAGGTATTATAGAAAAATTCACCAGCCTTAACATAAACCCCTACGTCACAAGATGGGTTGATAACTGGCTTACAGACAGAACTCACACTGTAAGAATAGCGAGCTCCAGGTCTGACTCTAAACCAGTCACAAGTGGTGCCCCACAAGGCTCATTTCTGGAACCCCTACTGTTCGGCATATATTTCTCAGAAGTACAGGCAAACACAGGAGGACTATGGCAAACCAAGTTCTCCGATGACTGCAAACTGGGAGCCATAATTGACTCTCCGGCTGACACGGACATCCTCCAAAAAGGCCTTACCGAGTCAGACACCTGGTGTCAAATTCGTGGCCTCAAGCTAAATGCCAAAATATGCATAGTCATCCTGTTTGGGAAAAACAAAACACCCACGAATTACCACATAGGCGGCAGCCCCCTTAATACAGAAGAGGTAATAAGAGATCTAGGGACCCAGGTAGATAGTTATCTCTCCTTTGACAATCATATTGCCAAAGTAGTTAGTTAATCCTTCTATGTGGCCCATTTAATTACTAAGGGGTTTGCATGTAGAAATAAAGAGGTTATAGTGCCTCTCTGCTCGTCACTCATCAGACCCATCATAGAGTACAATGCCCCATTTGGGATGTACCTCACAAGACACTTCCAACAGCTTGAAAGACCACAAAAGCACCTCACCAAGAGGATTACTGGCCTCAAACATATGTCCTATGCAGCCCACTGAAAAAACTCCAGCTGTACTCAGTGGCATATTGCTTACTCAGACGTGATCTCTGCTTGACTTACAAAGCCATGTCCAACTCAGAATTGATGGACATGCGCCACCTAAAGAAATCCAAGTCACTGCGATCCATGAGCTCTAGTGAGCTAAACCTCACCACAACAATAAATAGAACATGCTGGAGGGATAGATTCCTGTCACAGAGACTCCCCATGCTTTGGAACAAAATTGCTAACTATGTTAGGCAGAGCCCCTCACTAACACTCTTGACGAGTGGATGGGTAACTGAAAGTACACCCCTGGTATGCCTTCATTGACTCTGCTTGACAGAGGCTCAGTTAATTAATCAATGGGGTGGCGAAAGCCGACACACTCTGGCTAGACTTATAAATGCCCTTGGGTAGACAGCCTAGTACCTACCTATGAACCTATAATCATGATTTTACATATCATGTTTCACATTGAGTGGGTCACATATTATAACCATGATTTTACATATCATGTTTCACATTGAGTGGGTCACATAATATAACCATGATTTTACATATCATGTTTCACATTGAGTGGGTCACATATTATAACCATGATTTTACATATCCTGTTTCACATTGAGTGGGTCACATAATATAACCATGATTTTACATGTCATGTGTCACATTGAGTGGGTCACTTAATATAACCATGATTTTACATGTTGTGTCACATTGAATGGGTCACATAATATAACCATGATTTTACATGTCATGTTTCACATTGAGTGGGTCACTTAATATAACCATGATTTTACATATCATGTTTCACATTGAGTGGGTCACATAATATAACCATGATTTTACATGTTTCATGTTGAGTGGGTCACATAATATAACCATGATTGTACATGCTTTGTTGGTACATATTACCAACAGCAAACTGAACTTTGTTTGTGTCTGCCTCTTTGTAATGCATGGTGGAGAGATAATGTGGTTGATACCTTATGCACGTTGCATACAAATCTTTTCCAGAGCAATGACTGCAGAGCAGTAGTGTCCATTAGTTTTGTAATCAGGACACCACATCATCTGATACTCTAGGCACTTCTTAATGCTACACTGATTTGGTATTGTTATGCTCCACAAGCAAACCTATGACATACTTTCTTTTCATCTGCTGGAGACATTGCCTACGCTTTTGATATCAGGCTCATTATTTCACACAGCCAATGGGCCATATCATTATTTATTGCATAGGAACTATATTTTATAATTAATCTCATTTTGTATTATGCCTTATTCTGTTAATTGTAACCATAGTTTGCTCCGCATGATTTATTTATCACAGTTTTCATATTCTGCATTGTTGTCTGTGCCCCTACCACCCACCTTATCACTGTACTTGCCTGTGTGCTTGGATCTGCATTACAAGATGCATTCCATTTCAGACTCATTGATCTATGCTTGTTGTTCTGTATATCTACTCATTAATAAGAATTTTATATTATGCAAAAAAGTAATATTTGACTTAATAATGCTAATACACAATTTTTTGTTGTTTGAAGCTGCCAAGGAATTGTTTAGCAACATGTAATTTAGAAAATTATTAATGTTATTAGCTTGGTCAGTGTAGTAAAAGAAAATGGCATTTTCAACATTATAAACTTATAGTGCATCATAACTTACCGCTGCCACCTTTTATTATAACAGATAAATAAGCCTCTAAAATGTAAAGTCCATTTATTTTGTACCCTTTGTTCATATAAAATCGAAATTGCAGTGTGCGTTTTCTTAGGAATTATATGGAGATGAAACTGCATAGTTGTTTGGTTTTATTTACTTAGAAGGTGTCAGTATATTGAGAAATCATTGCTCGATAGTATTTATAATGCTTTTCAGTATTTCTGTCTACAAACTTCAATTCATACATTAGATGCATTATTATTTTTTATCAGATGTTTGCAAGGAAGGTATTCATTTGTCTGTCTATCTATCTATCTATCTATCTATCTATGCATCTGTCTCTGTCTGACTGTCTATTATATTTACTAACCAGAAATGTCACAGTAATATGCTTAATTTTTAGTGGCATTTGCTAGATAAAAGCTGAAAACAAGATAATTATTTTCTCAGTCAACAGGTAACAAACACACTTTCTACAATACAGGAGACATGCAACACCAAAATGCAAAACATGTAGAATTATTACAAAAGGCAAACTGAGTGATTAGCATGTCTATTCAGTGTATCCATGGAATATAACTGACCATTTAACATGTTTACTCAAGTTAGCTCCATAATATAATATGTTCAGTGGTCACTAAACAATGCGTTGGTTGAGAACATAGTGCACATATTCATCAGCTGACTTCCCTTGTCAAGTCAGATCAAATTAATGGATAAATTATCAGTGAAGTTTAGTTGATTTATTAAAAAAAAACAGACACTGTACATAATATTAATCTATGTTTATGCCATAGATTAAACAAATTTGCATATATAATATGAATTAAGTATAAAGTTATACCACATACTGACTGATTTACTGAGTTAAAATGTTACTTATGATGTCGTTTTAAGGGCCTGTCATTCAGGGATATACTTCTTCAGATAGTAGGGGAAGTTATTCCAGTGTTTGCTATCCACAACACTATAAAGAGTTACTTCTTCCTTTGGAAACACAGATTAACCTCCCATTGAAAGGCTTAAAGTTTGCACTAGATATCTGTAAAGATCATGCCATCACAAATTGGCCAGAGCAATGATTAGATGCAAACTGAAGTTTGTGAGCAAATGCTGGCTGCATTTTTGATAATTTCAAGGTCAACTCTAGCCAGTGAGTGACTCACAAGGATAGACAAGTTCTTCTAAGGTGATCATCTGCAGATGTAGCTCTTCCTCTTTATGGCTACCCTAGCATGTGCAGGAGAGGCAGAAGTAAATAATTTAAAATGGGGACACAGTATATGAGTAAAAGAGAAAGTAAAGCATTGCTGTAACAAGTCTGTCTTTGTGCAAATAGAATGTACTATCAATAAAATTAAATAACTGATTTGTTTTATTTATTTATTTATTTTACTGGGATGGAGCTGTGATCAGATCTGACCATTTTTATCTCAGTCCAGGAACAATAACTGACTGGGCATGCGACATAGATGAGTACAGTAGTGCAATAAAACAGACAGTAGTAGATTAATGCTTTGGGTACATAGCACATCCATGAAAAATTTGAACAAAACAAATTATAGATGTCAAAAGGAGCAACAGGAACAAAAGATGTTAGTGTCCGAGTCAGGGTATAGAAGAGTTAAATAAGAATTAAACAATATGTCCTAAGGAGTAACAGTTACATTCTGCTTGACTAACTACATGTGATTTTAGTAGCAATGGAACCTGGAATAAGAGGATGAGTCTTTCATTTCAGGCAGAATGGACTTCCACAGTTTGGGCCCAAGACTGAGAATGCATGGTGACAAATATGTAGCATGGATTATGGATCTGTGTTTTAGGGTCTGAGTGCTTCAAGTTTCTTAGGTTGTATGGAGGATATTTTCATGTAGGAATTTAAACAGTTATTGTTGGAGCAGGTCTGTTCATTTCTTTGGAAGTGTATAAAAAGTTTTTATTTGTTATTATTATTTTCCAGTGTTTGAAAACTAGTATAGCTTTTACTAGAGGCTGATGATATGAGTGGCAGGCTGAATATGAGTTGAGGGATTAAGATTCCTTTCCCTATTGTAGATATGGTAGAGTATGAATGAAAAAAGGATATTTTTGTCTTCAAAAAAACATAAGGAATTTTTCTTGGTTCTGCTTAGTTTCTCTTTAGGACTTAAAAGCATAGATTGGGTGTATTTTGTTTGAGAATTTTAGCAGTGATCTACTTAAGCTGATTATAAAGGTTGCAGATAAGGAGATGTGCTGATCTTCACTTATTATATCATACAGGTAACAAGAATATTCCAAATCATTTAATTCCTTTTGAGGGGCCATATTTTTCTGTCAGATATTTTTAGAAATAGGAATCTACATATAACATTGAACAAAATAGCTGAATAAATACATATAGCTTGGTTTTTATATTTCAGATATTAATTAATAAAAACATATTTGTGATCTGCAAGATCTGAAAGTGTGTTGGTATCTGCACACAAATGAGCAGCAGCCGTACCAAATTCCTCGGTCTTTACCATTTTTGAGGTCAAAATAATGGGGTGCCATGAATTCCTGAGTGGCCCCTTTAATTCCCAAATTTCCCACTTTTGGGGCAAATGTTTGCTGATGTCATCATGTGCAGAGGCGTGCAGGATGACGGCAGCTTCATGAGCACACTGCCAGCCTGCTGCTGTAGTAATTAAGGGCTTGACTGCAAGTTCTGCTGCAACACATTGCTGTAAAGATAAACACAAACAGACAGTAGTACACAGCCCCTTGAGCCCTCACCCAAATTCTGACAGGCCAGCAGTATGCTCATGAAGTTGGCCAATTATGAATGCCAGTCCTTGTCTTGCTGAAGGGATCGATGCAGTGGAGGAAATGTTTCATTTTGGTAGCTTTTACACATTTTTTTGTAAACATACAGCTTAAGGGATTAGTGGAGGTCTGGGGGAAATATTTCATTTTGGTGCTTGAGTGTGTGTGGATTCATGCATGCTTGAGAGTGGTGTTGCAGATACTTTTTTTTTTTCTTTTTTGTTATTGTATTTTTCCCAGTTGCATGCACCATCGACTTCTTCCTTGGTGGCTGTCATTCAGGCACCCCTCACAGGTTTTGTGGTTAGGTCTTCAAAGTGTGCCTTCTGGTGGCTCTCAGGAGCACTTGTATCACTGCAGATCATTCTATGCCCTCCAATTACATGCACATTCTCCCACATATACACCTTTGATGGTTAACATCACTGGCTTGGAACACCAAGCCCATATCCTCTGGTCCACAATGGAGCAATCTGATTGACAAGGACCACTATTTCCTTTTCCCAGGATGAGTGAGCTGGCATTGACTGCTCATCCCCAACCTATCCTGCCTCACTCTTCCAGTACCTGTGCTGCTAGTTGAACTCAGGTCACCCAAATCATGGCTAGGGTTTCAACCCCAAATGTCATAAAGATGGTACACAGCTACTTATACTTGCAATAGAATGAATCTTCCATATACTATCATGCACTTTCTTTGCGTCAGCATGTTTTATCAGACCGAAATATAAAATGTAGTATGTAATATCTAAATTTTTTTGATGGCTTGCATGCATCATATAATCAACTGATTGTGAGAAAATCACTTTCTGTGAAGTGCATGAGAGAAAATGGTGTAAATTGTACACAGTAATCTTCATTTCAAGCTGCTGCATTTTTCATAAGCAAAGCATTAGTTAAGAATCAACTCCTGCCACTACATGGCACAGAAGGATCGAGAATTTAGAATGCAGCATTTGTGATCCATATTCAGTTCACAGGCTCAAATGCTAGGGGAGTCAGCCACAGGGAATGGGAGGAAAAGACTGGATGGTGACAAAGGTTGATGTTAACTCCTTAACCCTGATGACAGTGCTTGTGCATACTTGAAACTACTCGGGGGATGGATTTCTGGGGGGAATGTTTCATTATGGAGCTTGTACATACTTCAAAACATACTGTTGAAGGGATTAGTGGGGAATGGGGGAAATGCTTCATTTTGGTGCTTGTGCATACATGAAACTACTGAGGGGATGGATCACTGGGGGAAATGTTTCATTCTGGTGCTTGTGCATACTTAAAACTGCTGAAGGAAATTAAGCTCTTGTTTTTTTTTTTTGCTATGGGTCCATTTCTCATAAAATTGTGGTTTTCTGGCATATCACTGGCAGTGGCAGATCTTTGTGGACTGAAGTCGGAAAATAATGGCAGGCAGCAGAAATTACATTTGATTTTCATAGCACATAATCATACAAAGAAATATGCAGACACTCGCATACACACACACACACACACACACACACACACACACACACACACACACACATAAGAACACACAAATACTTGAATATGCACAGACACACACATGCACACAGAAGTATATGCTCATACATACATGCACACACATTAATATGCATGCACAGACACACAGACACACACACGCACAAACACAAAAACACATAGATAAATGTGGGTATTGTATAGAAAGTACAGATGGCTATGTCTTCAGCCATTGTTTTAGTGCAGGAAAATATACGTAATGTATATTTCCCATTGTAGTTATATACTGAACAATGTAGTTATTTAAATGTCAGAAAATGCATATATCATATTGTCTTACTTTAGTTGTATACTTCATGATGAATACATATTCCCACTTTGCTTATGAATGCCTCTATATTTTCCTCACTAAATTCAACTGAAAAAAAGAAGATCTTAAAATGAGTGCAACATTAGTCAACGTTCATGTACTGCTTGCAAAAATACATAATTAGGATGCCTGGTCGTCATCTTTATTTTTGACTGTAGTGGTTAATGTAGTAAAAATGTTTTCCAACTGATTTGTCCAAAAGTTATTTCAATTTTCAACTTTGTAACTGTCTTTATTTTCCTAATTTTTAGTGACATATCTCCAATGTGTGAGTCTGTTGTGATCTAGTTAATATTTTCCAACGGGTAGTATGTTTAAAGTCTTATTCAAATATCACAGCATGTATTTTTACTTCCTGTTCTTTTTTGTCCTTAAAGATCTGGAGCAACGTTACCTATTTTCAAACTATAACAATTCAATATTATTTGCAAGATTATTTTCATGTATATTATATAGAGGATTGTTTTACTACAAGAATACATCTTAGAGTTTTGTAATCTGTAACCTGAATTGCATTTCTGTACAATATATCTCTATATATCTATTTATATCTATCTCTCTCTCTCTCTATTTATTTTTTATATATATATATATATATATATATAACTATAGATATATAACTATCTATCATCTATCTATATTATAGCTATCTATCTATATCTGTGTCTATATATGTAGGGATGTATTCTTCTACAATAAAAAAACTAAACCTCAGTTTATCATGATTCAGAGAAATTTGTATGATGATAGAATGGAGCACTGTGAGAAGCAGTGGAACCAATTTTTTTGTGGCAGATGGTCATGGTAAGATTCAAGAAGAATTTTTTTATTCGCTGATCTGACTGTCACCACTTCTAAATCTGATTATCAGGGACGATCGTACTATCTTACTTATAACAGTAATTACCCAGTCAAACCAGCTTTTATGATAAATTTCTATGCACCATGCTCAGGTCCAGAGAAAAATCTGCTGTTTTACGTTTAACAATAATTATCTATGCAAACCACTTTTGATGTTGAATTTTAATGCACCATGTTCAGGCCAAGTTCAGTTTATTTTTCTAAAGCACAATTACTGCTCTTAATGTGAGTCATACTCTAAATATTTATACAGTAGTAAAACCAAAACCAACAGTTACTGGTACACTATTGCAATGCCCATATGCTTAAATTAATAATAAAAAAACACAAGTCACCAGCTGCAGCACTGAAAATAAGTAAAAGCACTCTTTACTTGAAATAAATAAAATTAAGCATTGTACAAGGTAAATCAAATATGCAAGCAGCTTTACATTTCTAAAAGATAAATATAACAAGTATGCTTAACCAGAAATATGACATAAAGAATGATTCTAAACAACCACTCATTTGCATTTCTTTTTACTATTAGATGTGGGAATATCCTGAATTTATATTTACATCTCTTTCAAAAGCCAAACAAGTACTTGTATAATATCTACTATCAAAATGGAATCCATTTTGTGATCACATCAAAAATGCAGTTCACCTGCACTGTGGAAAAATGTTAAGGCATTAGCTCTTATGTCAGTTGCTTCTTCTTTGTTCTTGTGTGTCATGAGCAGTCCTTTCTATTGGGTTTAGATTTTTGGTAATCTGTTTCCTGTTTCCACTACCTCTTAAGTGAGTGCGTGTGTGTGTGTGTGTGTGTGTGTGTGTGTGTGTGTGTGTGTGTGTGTGTGTGTGTGTGTGTGTGTGTGTGCTGTGGGGGGGATGAAAGTAGTGACTTAATAACATAATACATTTCTTGGATCTGAAGGCTTTGTAAATGTTTACACTGTGGTGAAGCCAAATTACATTCAAACAGATTAGCTGCATTCCTAGTGAAAGTTATGAAATACTCAATAATATGTATTTTTATTTCATTCTGTATATGCTATATATCGAACATGTTTCAAGATTCAAAGCAAAAATGGCTTTTATAAAAAGTGTTGAATTTTCTTAGTTTTATACAGCTTCTGCCCATATGTCAGAAACTGTGAAAGTATCACTAAAAATGTAGTGCAGATATCATTCATCTTTACTGATATGATCAAAATGCTTAGTTCAAAATCACTTCAAAGCTTTCCTTGCTCAGAGCAGTCATAACAGTTAACATTAAGTAGCTTATAACATTCAGTTTGGCTTATCTTCCTCTTCTTTTCATAAGTATTCACAGTTTTGTTAATTTTATTTAAAAGAACTAGGACCTAATTATGGCCCAATTTAGGTGCAGTTTTTTTATAATGATAGATTGAAGGCTTTACTTAGATATCTAGATGATTGGTTGGTGGCTAACCTATCTTGGCAGATCATACTCAGATAAGATTACAGAAAATGCTAACTAATTACCATGTCTACAACAATTAG
This sequence comes from Protopterus annectens, assembly GCF_019279795.1. Lineage (NCBI taxonomy): Eukaryota > Metazoa > Chordata > Ceratodontiformes > Protopteridae > Protopterus > Protopterus annectens. The sequence goes on from NC_056731.1 coordinate 971,949,141, forward strand.
TTAGCTTCCTACTGTATTTCTGAGATGCTAATTGTGAATCGTGGAATTCAAATAAAAAAAAAAAAAAAAAACAGAAGATCAGAACTCATGGACATCTGCCTTACAGGGAAAGGTATTTAGGAGATAAATTATTTTAATTTACAGGTGCCTGAAAGATGAGGTACTTGCAATGTTCTAACTTGTATCACTTTCATCAAATAAATTTGAATGTAAGGCGTAAAACACATTTGAAATGTTTTCTCATGTTTTTTTGTTTTTCATTTTAGGTTAGCAAGATCTTGAAAATCATTACTCCATTCTGTGAGAAATTTAGAAACTCGTCCAACTTTCAAGAAAGGATTAGACTTTTGGTGCACTTTGTTTATTACCCAGGGTTGATTAGTGGCAGATTCTTAAAATAACCTTAACTCACTCAAGCCTATAACATAATTTTTCTATACTTCCACTGCAAATACTTAACTTCTTTTGGCATGCTGACCCTTTTGTACATGGTTTATTTATCCAAGTGGCTTACTTGCTAATAAAAGAAAGTATTAGAAATTGCAAAATAAATAAATAAATAACAAAATGACACTAAGGTAGTTTGCCTAGGATGTCCTGAAGTAGAGAAATCAATTAATTGTTTAGCCACTTTTTGATATTTTGCTATTCATGTTCATATTTTCATAGCTGAGATCTTTACATTTCATTGATCAATCAGTGTGAACACCATGGTAAGAGGTATGAAAATTCATTGCCAATGTTCATTTATATTACTAATTATGAAAATAAACATTTCCATATGTACTTAATACTCACAAAATCAAGTGACTTACAAATTGTTGTAAGACATCAGCTGAAACATTACATATGCTTGAAGAAAACTACCTTTGATATTTGCACTGTAAATTATACACCTTTAAAGATATTCAGTGTTTTTCATATAGCTAATTATACAATTATGCATATGCTTTCAGATTTCTGTAAATATGTCAATAAACATACACTCATACAGGAATTTCTTATAGCAAAGTGAAACCTTATGTCTGGTTAAAAATGTTCCAATAATGTATGTCTGGACATAGTTTCTAAAATATGACAAATTGTTTGTGAAAGTTTAACAAAAATATAATTTGGGGTTTGTGTGTGTTATAATATATTATACTATTTATGGAAAGATTATGAAAGCACTGAATATTATCACTGTAAAGAATACTTTTACTGGCAACATTGTTTTTGTATTGTTTTAATAGATTTTATTGTTCTCAACATTTTTACATTTATCTTATGCTTTTTAAGTTTATTTTTCAGAAAATGCTCTAGATTGCAAGGTATGTGTATACTGCTAATGGTGTGACATTCCGCACCTCATAAGTGTTAATGAGTTAATCTGGCTCTGAATTTATGTCAACTATATTTATCATTGAACATGCTGACAATTACTGTTCTCATTTAAAGCTGTTTCATGGAGAAATAGGAGTACACTAAGTCAGCAATATTGGATTTAGCCTATGTACATCCAACATTTTCTCGCGTTCATTCTTAAATTCTAGGAGTCAGCTAGCGAGTCTTGGTATTCAGTGCTGCAATCTAATAATTTCAGTCTGCCAAATTAAATGTATAGGCCACAGCAGAGTTATCATGGACTAGACATTTCAAAAGTAGTGTCTTGATTCTTAGCTTTGAAAAGAAAATAAAGTTCAAGTACTTATATTTTCATTATTTGGAAGCATTTTAGAGATCTTGGAAAAAGCCATCTTACTACATTTTAGAAAGTTGCAACTGATAGTTGTAGTAGCTAAACTGTTTTTAAAGATGGTGCAAGTATCCTCATGTCTTATCATAAAACATCCTCTTCTCCTTTAAAGGAAGATCTTATGAAGATTGTGATAGATACTGGAGTAATTATCAACAATGTTCTATCTGGCTTAAATTACCGGAGAGACTTTGATTTAATATAAGGTACCTAATAACTGCAACTTTTGTAATGGTCCTCATTGATCACCTTCGGATTACAAATTTAATATTTTCAGAACTCTTAGCCAGAAAACATGGATGCATATATGCATCTGTCACCTCCTAGCATGCAGCATCATGTCCTCTTCTTCTGATTAGCATTGGCAAAGAAATGTAATATTAGGACATCAAAGAATGCACATGTCTAGCAAAGGAAGAATGGATAGCTATAGACAATCAAATAGATTAAGCAGAAATCATACTTTGTTAATACAGCAAGAAATATAAATGTAACCTTCAACTAATGCCTATGATGGATGTCTTTGTCAGACAAAGTTTCAGAATCAATTGACACTGATGATGAGATGTCCATCATAGAAGTATAAAAACAGAATTTAACATTCATTGTTGCAGTTTAGAAAACTTAAGAATACAGTATAGTCAGTAAGAATTTGTAATTGCGAACTACACTCACTTTGTGGACATTTGTTGATAATTATTGCCCTATTTAACTTGTATACCCTGTGTAACCTGTGTGGTGGATGTTATTTGGATAGTCTGGCTCTTCTACCTCTTTCGTTGTTTTTCCTTCCTAAACCTTGTCTTCTGTTTTGTAGTTAAGCTTTGATAAAAAGTTTTATTGCAGATCATTCATTAGATTAGTCTTGACCTCTGTGCTGTTCAGTGTGATTGCAAAACAGCATTACAATCGCTTTTAAAAATGTCCAGGTGATAGCCTACTAATCAGTGCTAAGGCATGCATTCCATCTTATAGGATGACATTTGAAACTAAAATTATACTCCTTGGCAAGAAAAAGCGTGAAACCCATGTACACAGTAGCAACCATTCTAGCTAGGTAGCAATGTACTCTGCTATAAGCAAATATAATGCACTTACTCATAAGATAAAAACAGCTTTCTTAGAACAATAGTAATTGCAACTACTTGGGAATTCATGATGTTGCTTATGTGAAATAACTTCTGGAAAAAATGAAACTTTCAAGGACAAAACAGTGTTAACAGTAAGTATTGTTACATCCGCAAATTAAGTGGTCAAGGCATTTGATGATTAGAACATCTCTACCATACAACATACCAGCAAGAATTTCCCCCACAGCTCAATACATCAGCCAGACTGTCTTTCCTTGAAAGTTACAGTGGAACTGGTGATAAACTTAGCTCTTCACCACCTTTCTTTTCCAAGCATGTGCCTAAAAAAAGATATAACATTTTGGCTCAGATGCTTTCCAAAGCATGATTCCATGGCAAGTGATGGATTATTCCAACATATATCAAAGATCATACTACATTCACATCTACACCAGCTTATCATCACACTGTCACTTAGCAACAGAAGCACCATTCTTGACCTTGCATATCATCACTCTATCCCGTAGCAACAGAAGCACAGTTCCTGAACACTGGAAGATATTCCTATGAATACCTTTTGCCAAGCACCATGTATAAAAGGCAAAGACGTATTGACCTACTTCTAGGAGATGTGAGACAGGCCATAGATTGCCTTAATGTAAGGATGCATGGATCAGTTTTTATTTGAGTCCATACAAATGAGCTTTTCTACAAGGACTCTCTAACTGCTAGCGGATAACTTACAAGCCTTCTTAGATAGCATAGCTTGTACAGGTGATAGAATGTATTCTTTCACAAATCACATATAGAAAGGTGAGTCAGGTCATGGTGAATGAAAAGGATTTTAGGGGTCAATGTCTAAATGCAAAAAAGTTATGTTTTAGAAAAAGTGGAAATGTGTCAAACATCCGAGCCTAATAATAAGCACGTGTTCAGACAGGATGGCGTGCAGTTGTCAAGATCAAGGAGGAGAATTTTTGAGGCATATATTGTGCAATGTTTGACACAAAAGGCAGGATTTTTGCCAGGACTACAATTTAACAGTTCACAGACAACATTTGATGAATCTTTGATTGTTGTTAATGCTTGGAGCATTAATAATGAAGCTTTTTTATTGGAAATTTTGCTTTGTTCCTGTAAGATTAATATTATTATTGTTTGTAAAACATGATGAAAGAGCAATGACTGGAAACCAGTTATATCTGGGTAAAAATGTTTTTTTTTCTGTAACATACATTCTAATAAAAAAAGTGTTATGATAAAAACTGAAGATATTTATGAGACCTGTGATTATTACATGTTCAGTAATAACACCAATACTATAAGTTGTATAACTGTGACAATAAAGATAACTCTGGAACATATAACAATCTCTGGAGTCTATAGACCACCAAAGTCAAATGCTGATGATCTACAGGAATTCATACATTATTTTGCATGAAACACAACAGGGAAGAATAATAGTGGATGTGACTTACATTTATCAGAAACAGACTGGAATAACATTGAATAAACAACATTAGTAAGGAAAGTATTCACAACTTATGTTCAGGAGTAACAATTGCTTCAGATTGTTAAAGAAGCTATAAGGGAATAGAACATACTAGAAGCTGTTTGTGTTTTTAAAGAAATTACTGTTACTTCATGTGAAGTTTTACCAACATTGATGTTTAGTGATCATGGGGTTATAAAGGTTAATTTGTTGCTAGATAATTCTACCAAACTGAAATCTAAACCAATGAACAGAACATTAATGACAGATTGTATGGAAGCAAAACAGCCACTATGTAAACTAACTGGAGTGATGTGCTCAGTGGAAAAACTGCAGAAGGAATGTGGAAAGTTTTGAAAGAAAATTGTTTGAATGCATAAAAAATGTTTAACATTAAGATTTAAGCATACAACTTCAGGAGGATATATATTCCATAAAATAAGATACTTGATTAAGGTATGAGACAAAATAAAAGAAATGGAAAAGAGTCTGAACTACAACTTGGAAAATTAAAATAAACAAGCTGGGCAGAAAAAGTAAGCATAGTGTGAGACAAGATCAAGAAAAGGTTCAAATATATATATATATATATATATATATATATATATATATATATATATATCAAGATATTGAGCATAATAGGAAACCATTTTAGAGATAAGCTGTGTATATTATAAAATGTATTCTCATACATAACAGATTATAGTTATCTTTATAAAATCTCATGAAATCAGTTTGGTTCCACAAAGGGGGTGATAAATTATCCTAGTGACATCCAAGCAACCTCAGATAATGAAATCAAATTTGAATATATTGAAAAAGAACTATGGGAACTGGATCCAAACAAAGTACAGAGAGGAGACTAAAATAATAATAATGACCTGAGAACACTTCAGCAAAAACCTACAGTACCATTTTATCTGTTATTTGTTAGGTTGTGTAAATATGAAGAGATTCCTCAAGATTGGAGATATGCACTTATTAAGCATGCCTTTAAGGTAAAGGAGAGTAGGATAAATCCAGAGTCATGCAGATCCTTAAGTTTGCTTTCATATTGTGGCAAATTAATAAATAAGATAATATTGGATAAATTATTGTCAGAAGTGGAAAGGATGGGACTTGAAACCACAAATCAACATGCATATGTTGAAAATAGATATATTGCCCCAATGTTTTATAACAATTTAATAACAGCTATGAATGAAAAAATGTGCTGTGATGTAACTTATATAGATTTAACTTCAGCATTTGACATGATGATATGCAAAACACTGATCAATAAATTAGAACAACTAGGTATTGATGTATGTTTGATAAGATGGATAGCCACATGGTTTACAAATAGGACATGGCAAGCATCTTACAGCAATTAACAGATTAACAGGTGAAATTCAAGTCATGGTGTCCCAAAGGGCTCTGTCCTAGGCTCGTACTTGTTCAGATTGTATCGTTCAGATCTGTCTTTTTTATCTGAAGTATTTTATAGTCTGTATGTAGATGACTTGAAATTGGGTAAACTGATTACACATGTAACAGATATGACATGTCTGCAAAACAACTTGACTATATTGACTATTTTGTCACATGATAATATGCTGATAAATGCATCAAAGACTAAGCATATGAGATTTGGGAGACATCGATTAAAAGGTGAATATTTAATACAGCACACCGTTATTGAAACTGTACACTTATTTAAGGACCTGTGTATTATGGGTAGATCCAGGTTTCAGTCTTTCTACTCATATCAACCAATTGGTTATTGATAGTTATAGAACTGTGTTGAAGTCTAGGAAATCAGAAATAATGAAGTCATTGTTTGTTAGTTACATTAGACAAAATCCTGAGTATGGAATAACAATAAGGAAGCCTTATAAGAAATCAACCATGAGTAAACTAGAAAGAGTACAATAGAAATATACCAAGGGTATAAAATTTAAATTATTATGAAAGACAAATAGCTGAACTTCTACAGTGCCTTATATAGATATTTAAGAGGAGATCTTATTCAGGTATATAAGGCATTTAGAGACAACTACATCTGGGAAAGATTTGGGTTATCAAAAAGTAGCAGATACTCCACAGACAACCTATGTAGAATATTCTATAGGAATGACAAGTATACTAATTATTTCTCTGAGAGAGTAACTGATGCATGGAATAGACTTCCAAATGACAGTAAAGCAAGAACTAGTTTAGGTATTTTAAGAACAGCCTGGACACTTTTTATGGGAGCAGCTGTATAGGTATATTGACATGTTTGAAATGTATTAATGCCCATGTCTGAAATACTTGTATGCCTGCATGTACTTTGTTACTTATCCTTACCCAGGGTATTGGAAAGCAAACTTTCAGTGCAACTCTGACTTCAATGGGAAAGCAATAGTCTTCTCACTGATATTAAGCACTGTTAGTAATAAGGCTGTAGTATGTAAAACAAAAGTAGGAGACACCAGCACGATACAGGTTCTTCAATCCATCAAACTCAAAGTACGAGACTCCATAAAAATGTACAAAACACTTTAATGGGAAAGAAAAAAAGCACTTTCGCGTAGTGCAAAGCTACGCTTCATCAGATAAATTCACAAAAATCACTACAAGCTTAAATACAGTCCCTTTTGGCAGGATCATTAATCAATAAAAGAATAATTGGATTAGCGAGATGTACCTTGACCAATTCATTCACCAATTAGAATATGCTGCTAAAATTAGCAGCCTGATGGCTTGAAACATAAAGCACAATAGAAATAAAAATGAATAAAACACTTTTAAATAAAAATATAAAGCTTCTAAGTATAAAACATAACATCATGTCTCGCACACGAGAAAATGAAGAAAATATGCTCCATTACGTCACATATTAATGTTGTAAAGAGGTACTTGCTTAAATAACATGACTTGCAGATCCATACAAATGTAAAAATGTGAAAGGCAGATACCGATACCAAAACAGGCATGTCAGTGACAGTATCAAACAATCGCATACATAGAGTCATAACACGGAGCATCCTTAAGTAGAGCAATCTAAATAAAATTCAAGATACAGGCTCAAGTCGGAAAAGGTAGAATGAAGTGCTTCTGCACAAAGATATAGTTTGGTGCAGAAACGCTAATATTATGCTTATCTTTCGTCAAAAAAACTATATATCATTAGGAGAACTAGTAACCATGATAAAACACACTCATCTTAATAAACACAAAATGTAGTCCCGAGGCACGGAACTATAAAACCATTAAGCAGTCAAGTATAGGACAAACGGCTGAGATAGATATATCCGTTAATAGAAAATGTAGAAAGTACCAACAATAAGGAGCAGTAGAGCCAAGAGATATTCAATCACATAGAAAGACAACTAATAGACTCATTCAAAAAACAAGCCCTTTAAAAAACAACCATACCTGATAGTGAATCCTGAAAGTTGCTGTATGCTCCACTAAAGTCAGCGAACTTGTTACCTCATGTGTCTAACTGAACTGTTAGACAAAACAGACGATCTTTTCAAAAAATAAAGTAAAACACAACCAACACCAAGGTAAAATCCAAAACGAAAGCAATGTCTCAAAAGAACACCGTGTTTGGCGACGTGTTGCTGCCTTCAGGTCACATGACGACTGTACGTATACAAAGAAAAATAATAAATAGACCTTAGTATCGGAAAGGAGAGGAAATATTCCTCATTAACTAGCAATACAGCTATAAATTGCAACCAACCCCATACTTGAGACCCAAACTTAATCACAGAGTAAAACTGTCGAACGCATACCTCAGAAGAAATATAAAGGAAAGTATAAACTTCCTGTATAAAAGTTATAAAATCTATATTACATATTAAAGTCAAGAAAAAAGAGATATATATGCATAGGAGATTCATATAAAAGATAAAAATCAACAAATCATGTGCAATATATATGAGGATACAATAATGTAAGCATAGTTGATAACACATGACAAATATATAGTTAGGAGTCCTTAACGTAGGAGGCTATGCTTATTAACTAAACTAGTAACAAAATATTAATCACCAGCAGTAAATCAGATTTATATAACACCAACTGGGTTGATGGAACCAAAATGTCAAAGGTTGGAAGGAAGAAAAATAGTACATATGACATCATGTATAGGGTATTATTTTCTATCTAATAATATTGGCTTAATCGATATAGAACTATTTAACCCAGGGGGTAAGTGAGCTGCCAGCTTGAATATCCAACAAAGCTCAGCTCTAGCTAATGCATTCTCATTATTTCCCCCTCTCATATTAATTGCCAAAACTTGCAGCACCCTAAAGACAAAAGAATGTGTGTCATGTTCTCTGACATGCCTGGCCAAGGCATTAGTATCATCTTGCTTGCGGATACTGTAGAGATGGTCATAAATGCGATCACTCAATCTCCTCTTGGTCAGTCCTACATAGAAGGCTGTGCATTCAGAGCAAGTGGCCAGGTAAACAATATTTTTGGTGTTGCAATTGGCATATAAAGTAGGTTGAATAGTAATGCCCATAGTAGGGTGCTGATAGATTTGTGTTGTGGTGATGTATTTACACCTATTACATTGATGGCACGGATATGTGCCTTCACTCACATCATCCCCAATGACCAATGTGTTTGGATATTTGACATTCGTCACTTGTTGATCATTGCATAACAAAAATTTTAGGTTATCACTGTTTTTATAGCAGAACCTAGGTCTAACGCCTACAATATCTCTAACCTGTTTATGTATAACCAGCACGTTCCAGTTCTTCCTGACTATTTGTCTTATTCTTTCAATGTCGCTAGTGTATTTGACTGTATAATTTACCATAGACCCATAGTGCCTAGGTTCAAAAAATTTCTTACACTTATACCTCTCAGATGCAACAAGATCATGTAGACCAATCGGTTCAACATCCCCCAACACCTCATATCTTATCTTTCTAACCATTGCTGGATCATAGCCCCTACTTCTAAATAGAAGTTCCATTGTGTCTGCCTCTTTTCGTAAGTCTTGTATATCATAACAAAGTCTAGATATTCTGGTGAACTGACTAACTATTCCATTAAACGTGTACCTAGGGTGCATACTATCAAAAGCCAGAATTGCGTTCTTCCATACAGATTTCCTGTATAGGGTAGGTACAATCTTCCCTTCATTAGTCAGCCTTAATGTAACATCCAAAAAGTGGACCTGCTCAGGGGAATATTCCTTGGTAAACCTGAGAAAATCAGTTGTTGTTTCCAAGTATCCCAGGAACCTGTCATATTCTTCAATGGTGCCTTCCCATACAATAAGTATGTCATCCACAAACCGTTTATAAAATTTTATGGATTTGGATGACTCATGCTGGAACAAAAATAATTGTTCCCACCAATAGACAACCAAGTTGGCGTAGGTATTAGCACAGGGGGTGCCCATAGCCACCCCCCATGTTTGTAGGAAATACCTATCACCAAACATAAAGACATTGTTATTCAGGATGATATCAAGTAGTTGACAAACTAGTATGACCCTATCATTAGAGAAGGTAGTTACTTTGTGCAACAGCTCTCTAATGTATTGTATCCCAACGTCATTGGGAATTGAGGTAAACAGTTTTTCCACATCCATGGTAATAAGGAAATGTTGTTTATTACCCATATCTAGATGTAGACTTCTTAAACTCTCTAACAATTGGTATGTATCTTTAAGGATGGTGGCACAACTATCAACAACAGGTCAAAGGATACTCTCCAAAAAGGCTGAAACATGAAAAGTTATCCAACCATCACCTGACACTATCGGTCTCATAGGTATAGGCCAGGTTTTTTTATGTATTTTGGGTAACCCCTTTAATACCGGTATAACAGGATGGGTCCTGGAAAAGTACTCATGTAATTCTACACTGATCTGTCTGCAAAGTAAAAGATCATAGAGGGTGTCCTTAACAGTTTGTATAATATTAGACACTTCACCACTAGATATATCCTTATAGGTCAATTCATCTGATAACATGGTAGTCATACATTTCACATATTCTGCAGTATCAAGGACAACAACTCCCCCCCCCCTTTGTCCGCAGGTTTCACTACTAACATGCTATTTGTCTTTAGGTCAAAGAGGGCTTGATTTTCATGAGTGGTAAGATTATAGAATCTCCCTTTCTTTCGATGGTCTCTTGAATAGAATTCATACATATCCTTCTCACATAGATCCAGGAAGCATTCCACCATAGGAGGCATCGGTGGAGCAAATGTGCTCTTGTTCCTGAATGGTGTAGGAGGTTCAGTCATTAGAGTGGAACTATCATTGTCACAAAAATATAGTTTTAAACATAAGCGTCGACAAAAAAGCCTTAGATCAATAAGGGACTCTGTCAAAGATGATGTTGCCGCTGGAATAAAATTCAGCCCTCTATTGAGTAGACTGAGTGTATGAGCACCCAAGCAAACACTAGAATAATTAAATACCAAGGAAGTCAGTACCTCATCTTTCTGTTCAATGTATTCCTTTCTTCCGAGTACTTGCGCTTTCTCGGCCCTCTGCTGTTGGATCGCCCCCTTTGTTGTCCCATGTATTTCTTCTGATATGGTAAAAAAAGGGGGACAGCAGTTTTTGGAGCGGAATTAGTCTTTGGTATGGCTCCTGGATCACGATGGCCAAACAAAGCTTCCTGGTTCGGCGGAGGTGTATCAGAGTGGGACAGTTCAAAAGGATCCAGGCTATTAACCCTGGTCGATGATACATCAGCCTGGTTAGAAGGATGAATGTTAGCTAATGACGATGTAGAGCTAGGTATCACATTTATCCTCTCACTGATGCCAACACTAGCTGATTGGTTACGAGGTGGTGCCTGTACTGTCTGTCGATTCACCTCTGATCTCGGCCATACAAAGACATGGCCGTTCTGAAAATCTTGAAAGTCCCTTCTCAGTTTACGTTGTTTAGTTTTTCCTAGTCTTTCACTAAATGATTTTACTTGTGAAAAAACAGTACATAACCTCTCTTGGCAATAATCAGAGTTAAAACGTTCAGTTAATCTCTGATAAAGTGAGTCAGTTCTATTGCGAAGATCTGTCTCTAGTGGTAAAAAGTATCTCAGTAACAGTTTCACATAATCAAAACCCAAATTGATATTCAGGTCCTGCCATTGTTTAAGGAGAGATGGATGTGAGTCCCCATACGTAGGCATGCAGAAAACCCGCATGCCTCTGGGGACCACCTTGTAAAACAAGCAGGCCTCCAAGTGTAGTCTCTGCCATAAATACCTGTGTATCTGATATAAGTTACTTCCAGGAGTTTCAACTGCTCATGAAATTCATTTAAGTCCTCACCAGTTTCTGGAGATTGAGCATGGCCCAGTGCTTCCTTTAAATCCAAAGACAATAAAGGGTTAGGCTCAAATAGCCCCGTCCATAGGCGGGTAGTATCCCTCGGCTCTGGAACAGAAGCAGCAGTAGGAACATTGTTATCCATCGTACGCACAGAGTTGTGGACAAAAAAACGCCAAAGAATGAAATCTGAATCAGGACCACAACTCACAGCTAAAGGTGTCTCTCACCAAAATGCAAAGAAAAAATATGTAAAACAAAAGTAGGAGACACCAGCATGATACAGGTTCTTCAATCCATCAAACTCAAAGTACGAGACTCCATAAAAATGTACAAAACACTTTAATGGGAAAGAAAATAAGCGCCACAGAGTGCAAAGCTACGCTTCATCAGATAAATTCACAAAAATCACTACAAGCTTAAATACAGTCCCTTTTGGCGGGATCATTAATCAATAAAAGAATAATTGGATTAGCGAGATGTACCTTGACCAATTCATTCACCAATTAGAATATGCTGCTAAAATTAGCAGCCTGATGGCTTGAAACATAAAGCACAATAGAAATAAAAATGAATAAAACACTTTTAAATAAAAATATAAAGCTTCTAAGTATAAAACATAACATCATGTCTCGCACATGAGAAAATGAAGAAAATATGCTCCATTACGTCACATATTAATATTGTAAAGAGGTACTTGCTTAAATAACATGACTTGCAGATCCATACAAATGTAAAAATGTAAAAGGCAGATACCGATACCAAAACAGGCATGTCAGTGACAGTATCAAACAATCGCATAACATAGAGTCATAACACGGAGCATCCTTAAGTAGAGCAATCTAAATAAAATTCAAGATACAGGCTCAAGTCGGAAAAGGTAGAATGAAGTGCTTCTGCACAAAGATATAGTTTGGTGCAGAAACGCTAATATTATGCTTATCTTTCGTCAAAAAGACTATATATCATTAGGAGAACTAGTAAGGCTGTAGTATTAGCACATCCCAGTTTTCAGTAAGAAACACTACTTGCAGTCGAAGGGTTAGTAGGACGTTGACATTTGTGATACTTTCCGACATTAGTTGTGGTATTTGCTTAGTATAATTCACTAGTGTAATGAACATAAAGCAGAATGCCATTGTCAAAGCTTCCATAGGTTGACTCAGGAACAACATGCATTGCAACTGATTTGGAGAATGAGTCAGAAACTACCACTTACACTTTGCCTTACTAACAGTTGGTATTTTTATGGTTACTCTGTAGCAATGCTGAGGGAATCCATTCTATGTGACTTGCCAACCCCAATAGTAGTGCAGGTGGACCAAGTGCAAGGATTCCCTGTGTGCATTAGTGGCAGAGCAGACAACATATACTGAACATGTCCACCTCAGGTCATTGAGCACCATCTTCTCTTGTGATCTGAATTCCATGCAGGGACACAGTTGTAGCTTCAGCATCTTTACTGAAGAATGAGTGAGCATAGTGCACAGCAGCTACTCCACCAGTGTGGTATTATGTGACATCAAGATGTCATGTTCTATGGGTGGCAATCAACAAGCTTATCTGCTCTGCTCCCTCAGTGTCATATGTCTGTCTTCCATCATGAGGAGAACATTGTAGCCTAATCCTGACTATGGCTACCTCAGTGAAAGTCTGTGCAATATGGTGTATGTGTTCCAGATATACCATGAACTGTTCACAAGGAAAACGTAAGGTAATGAAGCTGAGTATGACAGAGAATAGGTTACTTGGAGCAGAAGAGGACAGCAATGGAGCTGAAACCAGCAGAAAAGGACAATGAGAAATGACATATCAGGCTGTTGGAGAAGATGGCATTAAGGGTATTTTCTGTATGAAAAAGCATTGTGTAAAAAAGAAGATAAAATGAAGAAGGGAGTATGACAGTTAAAAGACTGAAAATTGTATCAGTGGATGCAGTAAACAAATAGCAGTAAGGACAAAGCAAATGACAAAATATACATCATGACTATGTGGAACATGGGCCAGGAGTTATAAGAAGATTGGTGGTAAGAAGAATAATGCATTGTAAATTAGTTTATTTCTTAAAAAATATTATTTCACCATGCAATGCAACATACACTAGTCCTAAAATATTTAGAGTCCGAATCTTTTATCATGAAGTGTTTTTAAAACATTTTCTTTTAACAAAAGAGTTTATAAATGAATATCAGAACATGCTTTGTAAGTCACTGGAATTAATAAGTTTGCCAAAAAAAAACATGCAAGTTAAAGAACATTAAAGTTTAGAACTAGAGACACAGATGAATATTAACAACTCATTATATGTGAGTGACGCCTCCAGCTGCATCTGCCGTTACCGCCTACTGATGCCTCTAGACATCAAATATTGCTTCTTCATATTTGCATCAATAATTCTACAACTATGCTATGTACACGGTTTTAAAAGATTTCTTCTTAAAGCTTACACAATAGCAAACTCAACTGCATTCAGATTTGACCTCTGTCTAGTGCAGGTAAATACTATTGTTTTTAAGCTATTAATTTATATAGATATAACTTTCACATTTTTCCAAATATCTCAAAAACCAAGTAACATAGACAGAACTCCTTAGCCACATATGAAAGCTCTCAGCTAGATGAATAAAATGCTGCTGGCAGTATGTGTGTAACATGAGTGGTTGTTCAGATGTTGTAAATTGTTTACAAAATATTAGAAATGTAATTGTTTTTCCCCAGGATTCCCTAATCTTCCGTGTAAGACTAGATTTGTCTTACATGAAGAGCCAGTCTAAGAGTAAGACATCAGGGTGCCATGCATATTAATGAGGGCGTGCTGTCTTAACTCTAAGGCTAACACGGAGCATGCACGAGTGCAGGGGCGTGTCAGACTGCCGTGCAGTCCAAAAATCCATGCCCCTGCAAGTCTGACACTCGGGAAATGTTTACTTACATGAGCGAGTCCACTCAAATGTGTACATACCCAACACTACATTCCCCCACATTCTAAACCCCTGTACAATTATAAAATGTAATTTTTTTTTTATTATTATTTCCGATATAGCTGCCCGTATTTGCACGTGTTTGCGTGGGTTTGCCCATTGCTTAGCTACAGTTAGCAGTTTAGACACCAAAGAGGATAATAAGAAACGTATATGCAAATTAAGCGAAATAGCGATAGCGTAATGGTAGAGCCTTTGCACAAAGAGGAGGCATTCCCAGTTCGAGTCCCACCACTCCACCTTCTATTTTCTGTTGGAAATCTGTATATAAAAACAATTGTTGACATTTATTGTTTACGTTTTTGTAAAAAGCCTATGTAGTAGTGATTGAATTTTATATATATATATATATATACATATATATATATATATATATATATATATATATATATATATAAAAGAAGGTGAAATGGTTATGCATACTGATGGATGCATAAGTAACGTATCTTAAGCAATGTGAAGCACTGCTAAGCAATGTTTACCAGTATTAAGCATATTTAAATCTAATTGCTTGTAGCTGAGAACTGCGTTAACTAGCGCAATGGCTTTGCATGTAGCTGCACATTGCGCCAACTAATGCAAACAGAACATGTTTGTGCAGAGTTGCGCTCCGCACTAACCAGCACAACGTCGGGCAACGTCGAGCAAAATAGAGCAATGTTGGGCAAAGTTGAGCAAAGTCAGCTAAACACAACCACACCTCCTAGCCGGTCTGGCCAGTAGTAAAATAAAAAGCAATAACAGGGCTCGAACCTGGGATACTGTGCACCATAAATACAGTACTGAACCACTAAGCTATGACAGAAATTCACAACTATGCACTTTCAACACACACATACATATCAATGGAAGTTTACCCATTGCTAAGCAGGTGTGCCTTCAACTGAGTTTTTTTCAAAACTGGCCAATCACAAATAAGTGCGGTAAATGAGGCATATTTAAGCTCCATAGGCTGGAATACTTGCCATAACTGGTTGTAGCTCCCATCTGCAGGCAGCATGGCTGGTGCTGGAGATGGATCTCGATTTCTAGCGCAACATTGGGGAATTGAGGAGTCAAAAGTAATGGTTTGGCTCCTTGTCAATAATCATGAGGATAGACTCCTGCGGGCCCACTACCAGGGCACCCAATACAAAGCGGAAGCCTGGAACCGTCTAGCTTATGAACTCACCAATGCCACAGGCATCCCTCGGACTGGTGAGCAGGTCAGACACCACCACTCAAACCTGAAGAGACGCAAGGAGGATCAACTGGACCAGTGGATCCAGGAGGCCCGTGGGATGGAAAATGCCCCACTACTGAGTAAGTAGCCATGGAATTAAGTATGTAAGAATTGCTATTCTAGTCTATACTATGGATAGGTATGTCTCAATATCACTTCATTTACTTCACAGCTGCAGATGTCCGCGCTGCGAACCAGCAAGCCTATGCAGATAGGCTGCTAAGGCTGTGCCACCAGGCAGGTTAGTAATTATTCTGCATGTACTGTTATATAAAATAAATGAGAGAGCCTGAAAAAAAAGTATTTTAACCCAATAAATAAAGGTATAATAATTCTTTAATAATTATTCTGCATGTACTGTTATATAAAATAAATGAGAGAGCCTCTAAAAAGTGTTTTAAGTCTTTAATAAAGGTATAATTCCTGGAGTATGTCTGTGTCATTTTCTTTGATATGTTGTTGTACTCTTGTATTATAGAAATAGTACTGTTGTATTAAGCGCTGTTAGCCCACACTTGGGTAGGCCCATATAAAGTGGATGAAGGGTGTGCCAGTAGCTTTTAAGCATATTTACAGTCCTCAACTGTTGGTTCATGCCCAGCATGTACAGGTTAATCTGGCACATGAGTAGCTTGGTATTGTGTTCCCCAGAAATGTCGGTGTGCTGCCAGAAATATAGGGAGCTGTTAACATGTAACTGATAATTTCAACTGAACATATCTAGATAATTATAGGAAAGTAAAGCTGTCTGTGTCCCATCTCAGCAGTAGTGTGTCTGAGCAACTCACAAAATATGTAGTAGTAACATCTGCATCCTGGACAGTTTGTATGCCAGATACAGCTCATGTATATAAAGATCAAGCAAAACCCATTTCACAATTTAAAGACAATTGGGTAGTGTAATAATACATGTAGGGGACATATAACTGCAGTTAATAGGAATGTAGTGTAAACTAGAAGGATATATAAGTTGTTAATAGAGCTATCGCTTTCCACCCTACTGTATGTGCATAAAAAATGCAATTCCACACCTCAATGGGTATGTCTAATCTCAAAACATTTCTTGTGACTTATGTCCTATTGGTTTATAAATATCTGCATTTATTTTGATGCATGTGCCCTGTTCAAATACCACAATATTGGTGGCCTGTTGCCATAAATTAAACCTGCATGCTGCTGTAATGTCCACTGTTGTTCTATATATGCATGTGTTATGCTTGCTGTTCAACTGTTGGAACTCTGGTGTGTTGGGTTAATGGGAATACTTCTGCATGCTGTTATAACTAATTGGGAATGCTGTTGACTGTTACTAACACATATTTTCATTAAATCCTCCAAAACATAGAATGTATGGGAAGGCCGGTCCCAGTGGTCCCATCTGTCCCACCTCAGCTGGCGATGGCACCTAGCACCAGTATGTCCGGTGCCCAGGCTGGGACCTCCTACTCCATTGGCCCTGTGCCACCTTCAGGTGGAAGCACTGCAGGGGATGGGGCTCATCCTCCCATGCAAGCATGGGTGGAGGAGGGCCACCTATCACCCTCCGAACGGTCCGGGCTGTGGTGCGTAGAGAGATCGAGCATTCTCTCGCTGATCCTCTATGCCAGCTTGAGGCACGAGTGGCACAACTCATGGGTGAGCCTGCCCCTCCTACACAGCCCCCAGCACAGCCACCCTCTGGGCTGTGAAGGGGCAGTGGTGACTGCCAGTGGGTGGGGATCTCAGTTTTACTGTTGCCATCTATAGGCTCATGGGCTTGCGATTTCCAAACATCCTTCCCCATCAATGGTGTTCACCCACCACATGTGTCATATTCCACCCCTGTATGTGTCTTGTTTGTCTTGTCTGTTTACTTCCCCAACCTACCTCCCCAAATATACCTACTTCCCCTACCCCACATTCCATTCTCACCTGAAAAAAAAAAGGGGCAATCTGCTCCCAAAAAAAAAAATATGCCCCATACATAGCTGCCCATTTTGCACACATGTCTGCTGGACACATAAAATGTAATTTAATTGGCAGTATAACATACTTTGTTGTCCTCACCCCTCTCTCAAGGGTGGAAGGTTTCATATTTCCCTCCAAAGTTATTGCATATGCACAGCTGTTGCTGTTAAAGAAATGGACAGCTATGGACCTTCCCTACACCCGTCCTGCACATACTGAGCTGTTTTCCCTACTGTATTTCCCTCTTTGTGCCCCTTTTTCACCACTTTCTTATCTCCCCATTTTCTTTTCTTTCAAAGAAATGAGCACGGGGGTTAGCGGGAGTAAACACCTTTAAGCAGTAGTTATCGGGTTTGCGTGAGTGTGCGCTTGTGTGCGCTTAGCAAAGCATTGCTAAGCATCACGCAAACCGGCGCAAACCCTCTCACAACTGCTTAAAAGTGCCTTAGTCACTCTGTATGTGAGGGCCTTTGTTCTGCTCAGCAGCAAAATAAAACACCTCTGTCAGTCTCAAACCCAGGACCTTGTACACACTGCACTGCATTAAGTACCACTAAGCCATAATAGATTTACAACAAGTTGGTGCTGAAATAAATATATCATGCATCAGAGTGAGTGAATGTAAAGGAAAAATAGGAATGCCATAACACACAACTTTTTCTGTGGATCTTTACCAGCAGTTGTTGTGGAATTGCATTACATGACTGTGATAAGAGAAGCAGTCATTCTAGCAGGAAATAATGTTACAGCAGCACTTTACAACCCCCACACAGTATCATAGCAGGACAAACACTGGCATATCTGATTAGGGCAGAGGCCACACCTCCCAACTGTGCCTCATTTTCAGGGATGTTCCTGATTTTGAAACAAATTTTAGCTGTGTCCCTCTGAATCCCTCTGAAAAGTACTGACGTTGGCCAGAAAGGTGGTGATTTACATTTAATGAATAATGACAATATGTAAGAGTTAGACACTTCATGTACTTCAGAAAAGGTGTATTAATCCATATGCTCTGGTTCTCTCAAAGTCTCAACTTAATGGTACTAATATTTTAAAGGTGTACCTCACTTTTACCTACTTTTCCCTGAGTCTGTTCAAATATGTACCTGAGTGTTTGAGAGGCCTGGCAGAGGCAGAAACACACAGGCATATTAGCTTTTCTGCTGTTACACACTGTGCAAATAGCTTTGGAAGGCGTTCCAGAAGCATACTTTTATGTAGGAGTACAACACTAAAATACAAAAGGATGTAGCCATGTACTGGTAGAAACCAATTGTAACAATGCCATTGTTCCAGTGCTGAAAAGACCGGTGCGGTGCACAGACAAAGAATAACAGGCTATCCTCTGGCTACCATGAGGATATGTCCACAGTTGGGAGCTACGCAGACAGACTACTTGCCTTGATAAACTAAGAGGTACACATCAACCCTTTAAGTCCAGCAAGATAAAATTCACACAATAATACATAATGCTCTCTCTACATCTGTACCCCTACCCAAATGTAGAATATACCTGTGTGTTCAGGGTCTACCAAGGAGGTATGTAGGCATACTCAGTACTGAAATTTGTCCAGGTTGTCTTGAGCAGCCTGTGCTAATGTCAGCACTAAAAAAGCACAAACTGTTTAGTAGTGAATAAATTAATATTCACAATATAGCAGTTCACAAACAATTCATGTGCCAAAGGAATACATCTCAATAACTAGTTTTGCATGGCAGTTAATTGTACAATTAGAAAAAAAAGTACATACTCCCATGTATCTTGGGTTAGCATTTTGAGGGGTGAGTACAATTCTACACTGACAAGTGTGTACTGGAAGCAGCAACATTCAGGTCTGAGTACAACATTTAAATCACTGGCTACACCCCTGGCTTCAGATATAAGAACTATACCAACCTTCTGCCTTAAACAATGATGCCCACAGCAAACAAGCATGATCCCCATCTTGGAAAGCTGAAAGGGCCATGCCTACCTGACTTAGCAATTTTTACAATTGGGTTGCTATGACAGTGATTACTGCAATTACCACACAGCAGGCTGCATGCAGTTAGCAAATGGTGACCACCAATTGGTGCAGAGGCCATCACATGCACATGTGTAAATACCTATAAAAGCAAGCTGTAATTGCTGCCAACAAACTCAATCACTCTATTGCAGAGACGGACAGAGAGAGAGAGACAGAGATAGAGAGAGAGACAGTGAAAAGCCAAAGGAAAAAAAAAAAGAAATAATACCAACTCACACAAAGGAAAGATATGTAATAGATATGTATTTACTGGCATGTAGTAGATGTTTTTGAAGAGAACTCTACATAATGTGAACCATTCATATGTGGCAGCAGTACGTATCTATGCACAGATGTCCTGCTTAACTACTGCCATGGACAATTCAGTGTGTACCTGTGGGCAGTGGGACATAACTGTGAAATGTGTAGCTCAGCATTAAATGTCAAACATCTGATCCATGTTATCTGTGTTCAGTGCAGTAGTGTGGCCAATGGCTGTTTGGGGGATTAGCGCAAACATTTATATAAACATGGGTGTGACAGAGTAACACATGCATAATAGTCATATTAAAGTGTAGCTTAGCATTGGCACCTGCTGTACCAGGCTAGTATGCTAATCTAGCATTTGGAGCTATAAATACCTCCTCTAATGTTACTGTGTGTTCACATGTGACACCTGTTCATGTTGCAGCAAGGTCCAACAGTTCAGCTGTGAGGTCCAGGGACTTACAATAGTGTGGACTTTGTGTGTGTATGGCACACACATACGGAGGGATATATATGTGTCATATATATTAACATCTGTATATGTGCATAGAGCAAGGGACAAATTGCAACTGTTTGTGAAGGGCGGACATATATATGTTGGTGAAGGTTGTTATGTGCATATTTGTATGTAGGTTTTAGTGTGTGACAAACAAGACAGCATACAGTGCTAGTATATGACATGTGGTGGTTAAACACTGTGGGTGTTTTGTTCGGTTTGCAATGTTGCAGCCAGTGAGGCCTGCTAAAGCTACCTGGGCTGTGAACACTTTCAATGCATTTCTCACAAGACTGTGCGATATTATTACATTACTCTGTACCGCACATCCTTTGTATAATTGATATTCCCACCATGAAAGGTGGACTGTATATGTGCTTATATGTATATGTACACCAATGGATGTGTATATGCATGTATACACACACACACACACACACACATATATTTATATATATATATATATATATATATATATATATATATATATATATATAGACATATATATGTGTATATATATATATATATATATATATATATATATATATATATATATATATATATATATATATATATATATATATATATATATATATATATATATATATATATATATATATATATATATATATATATATATATATATATATATATATATATATATATATATATATATATATATATATATATATATATATATATATATACACACACACACACACACACACACACACACACACACAGAGCCATATATACTCATACACACCCACATCTACTTGTCGCAATAGAGTATATGTAAAGTTGACAAATGTGTTGGTGAATATGCCAAAGATGTGTATTTGTGGGATAGCTTAGTGGGAAACTGTTTCTGTCATGGTATTATGGATCCTTGCTTTGATCCCAGCAAAAGCTGTGTATGCTGTTGCTAGGCAGATAAAGCACTATGGCATACAGCCTGATGTAGTCCCTTGGTGTTAACTGGGGTGTGTCATTGGAGGCTAAAGCACTGCATGTATGCTTATTGATTGGTAGTGATGTTGAATCCAAATCATGTATGTACTGTAGTACTACTTGAAGCTCTGGGCCTAAACAGCAATGTTTGGTGTATGTCCACATTGCTTGGAACTACTGTTTTGTGTGGTCCCTATAGTCAACACAGATTACATTCCTCAAGACACACAGTACTGAATGGCACACACGTAAAGCTTATCTGGGTTGTCATACCTTTGTGTCTTGTAATTATGTCTGATGTGTGTGTGGGTATGCCTGTAACATGTCCTCTGTCATATGTGTGTTACAACATATAACTGCGTATCTAGCAACAGTTATAGTTTACTACAGCAGTATGCCACCTATATTCACAATTGTGCACATATTTTGGCCACAGGTTTCCCATCAACAAGTTGTACGGTAGAATGTTAATACTGTAACTGGACCTTACAAACATTGTGATGGATGACATATTTCTTTATGCATTGGCTTGATCTATATCTGCTGTGGCTAGGTGGTGCATTGTGTTGCATACAGTGTGCCAGGTACTCTTGTATAGTCTTATATAGTGATTTTATTTTGTTGCTGTGCAGAACATGGTTAATTATATAGAGCATGCCAGGCACTTTCAAGCAGTTGTGGGATGAGCACTGATAAGTGGTAGTGAAAGTGTTTAATCTCAGTCAGCTAATAGGTTGCTATATATGGCAGTTCAGTGATATCTGTACTGTATAATGTTAAATGTGACATAGGACTTGCTCATACATATGTTTTATTTATGTCTTCAAGGGATCATGGCACACAGTAGAAATCCTAGCTACAGTACTGCTGAAGATGAGATTCTTACCAGCTGTATGATTCAGCACTACAGCCTACTATTCTCCAGAACCAGCCAAGACCAGCAGGAGTGTACTGCAATGTGGCCAGATGTTGTTCGGAGGGTAAACGAGGTAGGCCTGCATAACCGGACATATGAGCAGGTACACCACCACTGCAGTGCTTTACTTAGACATGTCCATCAGCATGCTTCTGATGTATGGAGACAACAGTTTGCAACAGGTGGTGGGGTTAACATCCATCCCCCCATCAACAGAGTGGAGGAGCTGCTCTTGAGCCTGGTGGCACCTGCCCAACAATAACAACAGCAGCAGACATTTACCATGATCGAGGTTGGAGCCACCCAGCAAGAACACATGGAGCATGCAGGTAACATGGCATATCTGTAGACTACTGTTACCTCTATTGGTAGATCATGCATATGTGAGATGTGTACTGTGTAGTTAGAAGATGTGGAGCCTGTTGTTGTGCAATACTGATCATTTGGAACATAATCTGTAGGCCTGTGAATGTAAATTGTTGTTCTACTGTAAGATTGCAAACCGACAGTAGCAATGCCACAGTTGTCGCCACTGACACACTGTCTCATATCTATATAGGTCCCTCTAGTGTGACAGCAAGGCAGCGGACAGATGCTGATGAGTGTGTTCTACATTTATTATTGCAAATAAAAAGTGCATGTCATAGTTAAGGTGTAGGCCATGTACACATGTAACACACCTACCCATAATGCATGCTGTGCATGTTTGCTGTGAGACCACGCACATCTCACTAATGTGATTAGCTGTCTCAAACACATGCAATACACAGACCATCTCAAACAAATGTGTCTACACTGTAGTGACCATTGGATAGGCAGAGTCGATACACTACATGCACATAACATACACAACTATGCCATACACAGAACATGTTAACATGCTACACATGAAGGATTCACAAACCCTCTGTAAAGTCACACTCCAGTATCCCAAATGTCATCCACACAGCACACATAATATACCTGAGGGGTAGAGGCCTATCATGTGGCAGTGAAACACTCTGCAACACACAACACATTTATGTTAGGGAATGCTCCTTATTGGCCTCCTTACAAACCCATGTAACAACTGGTTATGAAATGGTGAATGTAGTCATGGAAGTGCAGTTCCGGTACAGCATGATAGGTGCTGGTTTGGGACACATTTGTAGCCTTGAGTGACCACATGATGCTTCATGATGATGGCTTATGGTACTACACCCCATGCAGTTATTGTAACCACAGTACTGCACATAGCTTTCATTGCTATACACCTCAATGTTGTGTGTGTGCAAACATATGCACCTCTAAACAATATGCATATCACCATTTGCACAGCTGACACATATATGTCTTGTGATGCTATTGAGTGGCTAGGTCATATGACACACATTGGGTATGTGTAATGTTTAAATTTGCAATTGTGTTTTAGCATGCCATGTCATGGATGACACTGGCATGTCCACAATATGATCTATGATCTACACTCACCATAACTACTGTACATTGGGTATGTGGACCAATGGTATTCCATCAGTTATACATGTACCACTGATCTTGTGTGTATACACATCATACATGAGCTAAAACTGTGTCCACAATTATTTGCTAAAGACACAGAGGCTCTAATCAGAATTGGATATCTATGTGACACACAGATACACATCCAGCCATGGTATGTAGCCTGTGAGTAATGCCGCACAGTACATTACAGAGTTTTGAATACTTGCACAGCAATGTTGTGTCCATGTATGCATT
The DNA here is from genome assembly GCF_019279795.1 of Protopterus annectens. Taxonomy (NCBI): domain Eukaryota; kingdom Metazoa; phylum Chordata; order Ceratodontiformes; family Protopteridae; genus Protopterus; species Protopterus annectens. The sequence goes on from NC_056731.1 coordinate 971,973,251, forward strand.
GCATTTCAGGGGGAGGCCAATCACCGAACAACAAAACACATGCATCAAAGCCATGTATACTGTTAGTAACAAGGATTGTCTACACTTGCACTGCATGCTGTTGAGCAACACATGTTCTGCATGCTGGCATGAGTGATATGACTGTTTTGCTTGTGATACTGTACCCCACCATCAACTGCTATTGAGTATGTTCTGAGATCACTGGTGGTGTGTGTGTGTGTGTGTGTGTGTGTGTGTGTGTGTGTGTGTGTGTGTGTGTGTGTGTGTGTGTGTCTGCGTTAGTGAGGAGTGTATTTGTGTGTATGCATGTGTGCATGTGTGCTTGTGCATGTGTGCATGTGCATGTGTGCATGTGCATGTGTGTATGCATGTGCATGTGTGCATGTGGTCTGACATCATGTACAGGTCTTAAAGTGTGTTTCCTGTTTTCCTCTCACAGGTCCTGAGGTGGGGCTGGTTCAGTGCAGCAGGGAACCTGATGTCACTGACACAGATAGTGATAATGAGGATAGGTGTGTTGAGGCACAGGCAGGTTTGTCAGGGTCTGTTGTTGGGCCTCCAATTGACAGTACACAAGTCTCCACCCCATCCATGCACACAGTCATACTACCTGTACATCCATCATCACCAATGCCCTTAGCAGAGGGGCAGTGTACAGTTGTCACTGGCCAGGACAGTGTGGTATCTATGGCACATGCATCAGGACACAGCAGCCATAGCCAGATGTCTGGAATGGTACCACATAGGCAGATGCCCATGGGGTTCTTGTCAGAGCATTGCTGCTCATCATGCCCCTGGCAGATGTATCACAACTCTTACAACCACACACATGTTCCAGGCTGTCATGGAGGTACAGGCACGTATGGAGCGGTACGCCAGACAGGGACTAAGGGCACAGAGGGTTCATTACACCTCTGTAAATGACAGTACCCGTGACCTAGCAGGTGCCATACATAATTACACTGAGGTCATTGATAGACGTTTGGGTGAGACATTAGATGTCCTCCACAATGTCATGTCCATGTGTCAGGGCAGTGCGTGACAGCTGAGATGTCGACATGGACGTATGCCAGCAACATCATCAGCTGGCAGCCGCCGTGTAAGACCATCAAGTCATAGCTTCTCCCATAGTGCCAGTACCAGCCCCAGCAATGTCGGGGGGGCTGTCCATAATCCATCCTAGAAGACCATGTGCACGTGGCTCTGGACAGTCCCAGCAGGGACCTGGATCCAGTGGACATATGTCAACCTCTGAGGATAGTACCCAGTCTGGATTAGTACCTGATACTGTCTGTAGCACCCCTGCCAGGCACAGGTCCCATATCTGTGGCCAGAGATGGTGATCTGTAAAGCCTGCCAGGTACAGTCTGTAGCTATCCCACAAGTCCCCGTATATGGTAGTCACATGGTGGAATGTGTGCATGCAGACACACACATAAACCAGACACCTAGGCCAAACACATACCTGCACACATTACATCCACATTGGCCCATAACTGTACTCTTGGCCCTCACACACACATGTCGATTGTATGGCTCAATGTAGACCTCTGTCAAACTAACAACACACCATGTGCATATGATGAAACCTGTTCCCCCTCCTGTATCTGTAACATTGATGCAGGAACAGGCTAACATGGTGCTGATGCACAGAGTGACTTTGTTACAGTATAGCAATGTTTCAATGTGTAGTATGTTGTCAGCAGTAAAGTGTAATGATATCCATGAAGGTGTAGCTGAGCAGACATGATGCATTAAAGCTATAATTATTAATGTAGCATTGTTTACACCAGTGTTTATTCCAATTGTGTATTGTCTGCCAATGTGCCACTTGGCGGATGTGTGTAGTTTTGTCAGCATGTGTTATAGAGTGGACAGTAAGTGTGGGATGTTTGCAGCACAGATTTGCAGGTGTACATTTGTTAACATGGTTGAGGTGCACTGTCTGCATGTACGTGCATATTGGACACATGGGCAGGGTGACATGCCCTGTATTAGACAGTATTAATACTCCATAGTTTCTATTGGTGGCCAGTATGCATTGTACTACACAAATTTTGGAACTTGAGTACACGTGTGTATGACACGGTTTGACACTGTGCTGTGGGCGATACTGTTTTTACTATCTGTCATTGGTTTGTATTCTGGTAGTATACATAACTTCAACAGCCTGCCCATAAACAATTGTTAGGTGATGGCTTGACAACTGACACACAGATGTAGGACACACAAGTAACAAGTGGTATTCACCTGCACTCAGTCCTGGGACCACTCCTGTTTGGCATATAGCTTTCTTTGGTACAAGCAAACACAGTAGGGATATGTCGTCTGGCCACGTTTGACAATGCATACTGTGGGCTATAATGCATTCTCCAGATGACACACACATCCTCCAAAAGGGTATCATACAGACAGATACATTGTGTCAAACCCATCCTGTAAAGCTATAAGCCAAATAAAGCATAGTCATCCACTTTTACAAAACATAGTATCCCCAGAGTACCACATAGGTAGTAGCCACCAAAATGTGGAAAAGGTACCGATGTATACATAGAGCCATGTGTTAAGTCATCTCTTCTTTGATAATCACATTTCAAAAGGGTTTTGGAAATCCCTCTGTGGATCACATAAGCAATAATTGGTCTGCATGCATATCCACAAAGGTTGTTGCACACCTATAATAAATAGCCATCTTTGACGGACTTTGCTGCTTTTTAACAGGTTTCAAATATACTTCAGGCATAAACCCTCACTCACACTATTCATAGAAACTGTAATGAGTGTATGTGAAACGGATGATGTAGGCCAGGGATCACTGCAGTGGCTAGGCTTGTCACAAGCATACAGATGTGACCTAAGGTCTGGAAAGTGGCAGCACACTCTGGCAAAGATAACAGAAGTGTTCATGGAGAAAGCAGGGTTTCCACCTATGAAATAATTGAGGTCACATGTATGTATATGTATTTGCCACACAGCTACCTGACATGTGTAATGCACATACTGTTGTCATTGTGATATGTCATGCAGTAGTAAAAGCAAAACTCACAGCACATTAACCAACAGTGTCACACACGTGGAGCACACACACACAGTCACCAAGTGCAGGATTCAAACCCCTACCTAATTACTTTATGATATTACAGTGGTATACATTTACATGATGCGCTATACACATTACAGGGAGTTCTTCTTTCCACAGGTATATTTGTAGGATGGTCACGTCACTGTATTGTCCATCTGCATGGGTGTCCTGCAGTTCAGCACTTCTGTCTTAAGAAGCATGAAGTTGGCTTTGAAGAGATTTTTTAACCTGGTTTCCTTAATGGGGGTGTGGGTCCAGAATGTGGATATATAGGGTAATTAGCTTATGGTCAGATGGGACCAATGAGGCGCTGACTTCAGGTGTGGAACACTGGTCATGCAGGACAAACCAAACCCCGTAACCAACACAAATAACCACAAAGTGAGCTAAATGCTACTCATTGCCAGAAGTCTCAGCCTCCAGATGCACACACTCGAGGCACTTCTCATTATGGAGAATATTGATACCTGTGCAGTAACAGAAACCTAGTTCAAGGCTCCAGTCAGCACACCAGCACTACCAGGATACTACTCATTCCATATCTTCCAGCATCAGAACCTGAATCATAGCACATAGGGTGAGGATGTATCCATATTAATCAAGGATACCTACACCTCTCTCTACATGCTCTCTACAGGATATGTACCCATAGAATGTTGCACAGCAACGTTCTTCACACTCCACAGGGGTGTGGCCACAAAAACCCCTTGGCATTCATGCTCTATGAGTCTGATGAGTGTGTTTGCAAGGCAATGGAGCCAATCATAATGGAAGTCAACAATACAGAGATTGGGAACCTTCACACAGTTGAGTACACCTAGTTTGACTTCGTCAAATGCAGACCATGCCTCCTGAACTGGGAGGATTTCTTTGACAGTTACCCAGGTTACAGTTGATTGAAATGAGCTCAACACAGCCTACCTATACCTTGCTAAGGCCTTTGACACCATTCCCCAGTCAGGTATCATAGATGAACTCACCAACCTGGCCATGAATCCATACATCACAAGATGGATTGCAAACTGGCTCACAGATAGATCCTACACATTAAGAGTTGCTGGCTACATGTCAGACTCTACACTGGTAACAACTGGTGTGCCACAGGGTTCAGTCCTGGGGTCACTCCTGTTTGGTATAGACTTCTCAATTGTACATGGCAACAGAAGAGGGTTGTGGTTGACTAACTTTGCTGGGAACTGTAAAGTGTTTGCCATAATAGATTCCCTGGAAGACAGACATATTCTCCAGAAGGGACTCTATGAGACAGATGTGTGGTGTCAGAATCATGGCCTCAAGCTCACTGTGGAGGAATGCATAGTGATCCTCTTTGTTGAAAACAAAATACCCACAAACTACCACATAGGTGTTACCCACTTAAAAATGACAAGGTGATAAGTGATCTGGGGACACAAGTAGATAGTCATCTTTCCTTTGACAACCATGTTGCCAAAGTGATTGGGAGATCCTATGTGGCCCACCTAATCAACAAAGGGTTTGCATCAGGATCCAAAGAGGTAGTGTTGGCACTCTACTCTTATGTCATCAGACCCATCATTGAGTACAGTGCAACATTTTGGACGTACTCGACTTAGCATATCCAGCAGCTGTAGAAACCACATAGGTACCTCACCAAGAGGATTACTGGCCTCAAACAGTTGTGTTATGCAACACAACTAGTAAAACTAAATCTGTTCTTCATTGTGTACCTCCTACTCAGAGTCACACTCTGCCTAACATACAGAGCCATGTCCAACACGTAACTGTTGAACATGCTCCATCTACAGATAACAACATTGAGTCACCCTACACATTCCAGGGATATGAACCTCATCACAACGATGAATACAACATGCTGGTGGGATAGAGTACCATCCCAGACACTTGCCTTACTGTGGAACAGAGTCCCAATGTACATCAGACAGAACCCCTCGCTGACACTCTTCAATTGGAACCTTGATGAGTGGAAGGGAAACAGACAATTCATGTCAGGCATGACATCAGCAGCACCACTAGAAAGGGTCTTAGGGTACTAAATATTAGAGCTAGGTCTTGGGAGACTACCCAATGGTGTGGTGAAAGCTGCACAACTTGCGTAGGCTGATATATGCCTTCGTGGAGATAGTCTACTACATACCTATGAACCTATGTGACAGGTACATGTCTACAGATAGTAGATGTGTACTTCATTGTACAGTCATGTTGTACAGCAGGCACATGGACCACATACACTGTAATGCTTACAGATACTGGTGGCTGTTATGTACAGTGGGAGAGATGTGCACCTCATGTCTTTCGTGCCATATATATAGGTACATAGGTAGGTAATAGGCTATCTGCCTGAAGGCATATATTAGTATGGCCAGAGTGTGCAGCTATCACCACCCATGGAGTTAGTTCCCTAGGCCTCTGTGCAGAAGAGCTGATGAAGTGATCCATGGTGTGACAGTTCAGTTTCACATACACTCATCAAGGCTCCTCTGGAAGAGTGTCAGTGAGGGACTCGGCTTAATGTTGGTTGGGAGCCTGTTCCAAAACAAGGGAAGTCTGTGAGTTAGTAATGTATCCCTCCAACATGTTCTATTTAATGTTGTAATGATGATATCCCTAGAGCATGTGGTACAGTGAGCTTGGGTTTACTTCAGATAGCGCATGTACATCAGTTCTGCATTGGACATGGACCTGTCTGTTGGGCAGAGATCTCCTGAGTAGACAGTATGCAACAGAGTACAGAATGAGTTAAATTCAGTCTTGTTGCATGGGGCAACTGTTTGAGGCCAGTAATCCTCTTGTTGAGGTACTTCAGTGGTCTTTCCAGCTGCTGAAGGTGCCTAGTCAGATTCATCGCAAGTGTGTTGTGCTACTGTCTGACGGGTCTGATGACTAAAGAGTAGAGGGAACCTCCTTTGACCTACATGCAAAGATCTTGGCAATTTGTGGGAACACATATCATGATTTTCTAACCACTTTGTGAATGTGTTTCTGGAAGTAGAGATGACTATCCACATGTGTCCATAGATCCCTTATTATCACCTCCATATTTAGGGTGTTGGCACCTATGTGGTATTTGTATGACTGTAGCTCGAGGCCATAATTTTGACACCACATCTGTCTGACTGAGACCCTTTTTAAGGATGTCTCTGTTGTCCCAAACATTGATTATGACAACTTTTTTGCAGTCATCCACAAACTTTGCTAAACATAGCGCTCATGTGTTTGACTGTATTTCTGAAAAGTATACACCAGACAGGAGGGGTACCAGGACTGAGCCATGGGGGACAGCAGTGGTTACCAGCTTGAACAGGAGATCACAATTCTTACCTTGTGGGATCTATCTGTGCCCCAGTTGGCAATCCATCAGATGACATACATATTTATGCACAGGTTGTTGATTTTGTGGACATGACATGTGTCTGGGATGTTGGAAAAGGGCTTTTCAAGGTCTATGTGGGCTGTGTGTAGCTCATTTCATTGATGTATGTCCTGGGTGACTGCCTTGAAAACAGTCTAGCAGGTTTGTGAACCATGATCTGCCCCTGACCAAACCAAAATGGATAGGGTTGTGTGTTTGTAGGCTCCCAATATCTCTGTTTATGAGTTCCATCATGATGGACTCCATGGCCTTGCAGATCAGGCTTAATAGGCTTATAAGACAATAGTTCCCATGGTCTGTTGTGCACCAACACTTGTGGAGTGTGTCAAATGTTGCTGTAACCCATTCAACAGTTTCATATCCTGTACAGAGGGTGAGTCTCAACAGACTGGTCAGGTGCAGGGACTGTTTGTTTTGGAGTTCACATATGACACAGCTAGGGAAACCATGTCATCCCATAGACGCTGTGTTTTTAGGTTTGGATAGAGCTGTTTAACCATTGTATATGTGATTTCTGGGTTTTCACAATTTCCAGATATGATAATGGGCCCTTTTGTAAGTGAGAGGGGGGTAAATATGTATGAACCTGTCTTGCAAGATGTCGGCAATGTCAGTCATGTACATGTATTCACTTACAGTTTGCACTGACTCAGAACATATATGAGTTTACATTGATATTTATGACATAGCGAAAGAAAGCTTCATGGTTCACTATGGACTCTTTGACAATATTTTTGCCAGAACATGGATTAGATCATTGTTTATTCATGATACTGATCGGAGATTTATTGATCTTCTTTGAATTTTCACTTTCTTTGAACAACTTAAGTACTTGTAGTACATAGTTTGATTATGACAGGAGCCCGATATATTATATCGGTCTGTTTTCAAATAACTGTGTGCGCAGGGCAGGATTGCTGAATAATGACAAGTTTCTGGGGTAGGAACTGCAACTGCCAGATATGTGTGGCCCACTGCTGTACTCAGACATGGCCTAAGTGTGTGAGCACGCCCAGTTTGACCTTTCAGTATGTTGCTGACTGAAATTTGCTAAATTTAAGTGTGTGAGCATGCCCAGTATGGATATATATACTGTATGTGTGTGAAAAATCAAGTTGGTTTTTACTTCAGGGCTCACGTTTGGGTTGTACATTGACAGGAAGCACGCTGTGCCTGCAGGGTTTCCATGAGTCACTTTGCATAGACTTATCAACATTTCTCCATACAGGGGGGGCAGCTATTATTTGTACATTTCCACCAAGGGGGCACACCTGATTGTTACTGTGGGTGTACATAGGATGAAGGGTTCACCTGACACTTAAACACATTTGCTAGGCCTGCACTGCTATGTCAGGTACTCCATTTCAGTCTGTACTGTTGCCTATCGTACTGGCTTGAGGCAAACTACTGTCCTACAGATCTTATCTTCCAATTTCACGTATATTAGTTTGTGACTTCATAGCCTACCCAACCCACATCACACTGCCTGGCCTGCTATCTGTCTGCATAGGCCTGTTGGGACGTTACTCATATGCCTCTGCAGAGGGCATGATACAGTATTTGTTTGTGTTTGCATTAGTCTACAATTGTCCTGCTGTGTCTGTGCCAGTGAAATGCTGTCATGGCTTAGTGGTTCAGTACTGTGACTATAGTGCACAGTATCCTGAGTTCGAGCCCTGTCACTGCTTTTTATTTTCCTGCTGGGCAGACCAGACTGCTTAAGGAACAGTAAAGCAGGTGTGAGCATGTTTACCTGACTTTGCTCAATTTTGCCCAACCTTGCCCGACTTTGCCCAACATTGCCCAACATTGCTCAATGTTGCCTGATGTTGCACTAGTTAGCGAGGTGCACAGCTCCACGCTATTATGTTTAAATATGCTAAATAGTGGTAAAATGTGCTTAGTACTGCTTCATATTGCTGAAAATAGGGCAATCATGCCTCAGGTGGTGCTGCAGGGCTGCCTATGTTGGATGCACATAGTACACTCCCTATACATGTTTGAAAACAGGTAGTGTCAAGTTAGGCATCCCTTTTATTGTATGTGCGAGTCAGAGAGAGGTGTCATTTCCAGGGTTCCTACTGAGTCAGTGTATGTGCTATGCATTGCCTCTTTGCCAAGGCCAAGGCATACATGGCAAGCCTCCTTCTGCCTACTGGGGCAGGCTCAGGTTGTTCCTCTTCTGAGTCACACTGTGGCTGTGCAGGCCTTGGCAATGGTGGGGGGCTGTTTGACCCTGCCTCATGCTGTTTCTGCTGCAGCTGTTATCGCAGGATCATATTGTGTAGCATGGCACATACCATGACAATTTGGGTACATGTAGTTCATAGGTTCATAGCTTCATAGGTTCATAGGTAGGAACTGGGCTATCTGCCTGAAGGCCTATATTAGCCCAGCCACATTATGCGGTATTCACCGCCCCTTTGGTTAGTTGCCTAGGCCCTTGATCTAGCAGCTAGTACCCTTTGCCCCTATCTAGTAGAGCTGTTGGTATGATCCCTGGTGTGAACTTTCTGTTACCCATCCACTCGTCAAGGTTCCTCTTTAAGAGTGATAGTGAGGGGCTCTGTCTTATGTAGATCAGGACCTTGTTCCATAGCAAAGGAAGTCTTTGCGAAGGGAATCTATCCCTCCAGCATGTTCTATTCATTGTTGTGCTGAGGTTTATATCCCTAGAGCGTGTAGCTCGAGTGGATTTGGTTTTGTTAAGATGGAGCATGTTCAACAGTTCTGGGTTGGACATGGATCTGTATGTTAGACAGAGATCGCCTCTGAGAAGGTGGTATGCAACAGAGAAAAGCCTTAGTTATTTTTCAATCATGCTGCATAGGGCAACTGTTTGAGGCCATTAATCCTCTTAGTGAGGTACCTCTGTGGTCTCTCCAGCTGATGGAGATGCCTAGCCAGGTACATACCAAGTGGTGCATTGTACTCAATAATGGGTCTAATGAGGGAAGAGTAGAGGGGCACCATTACAACTTTAGATCTTGATGAGTACTGCAAGGCTCCACCAGATGTGTCCAGACACTGGAACCGTGACTTGAGCATCCCAAATTCACGTTCAATAATGTTTCTTGTTTGTGCGTGTGCCTCATTATGGAGTTGTTGTTCGGGTGTGTGTGCATTTCTGATGGGTGTAATCAGCCACGGCTCCAGTGCATATCCAGCTTCCCCCACTAGGTGACCATCAGGGATGACCCCATTGGCAAATCTCTGGTACAGCTGCGTCAGTTGCCAGATGTGGGAATCGTGATAGCTTCCAGGGCAGCCAGCACACACATTCATTATTATGCCCTGGGCATCGCACGTGACCTGACAGTTGATGGAGTGGAAGCCCTTGCGGTTGATGTAGACCCTACCCCGCTCACTGTGTGGTGCTTTGATGTGTATGTGCGTGCAGTCTATTGCACCCACTACCTCAGGGTATTCTGCTATTTGGTGGAAAAGACACATATTGCTGGCCAATGCCTTACAGGAATTGGTGAAATATATGTGATCACCAACATGTGCTGACATGGCATCCAGGAACTGGTGCAGTACCCTGGATGCTGATGCCTGTGAAACCCCCATCATATCACCAGTTGGTCTCTGGAATGTTCCTGTAGCTAGTATTCGTAGGCCAACACATAACTTGGTATCCACTGGGATGGGTTCTCCTCTGTTGGTTCTGTGTGTGAGGCGTGGCCAGCACAGCTCAACAATTTGCTGCAGGAGGTCTCTGTCCACTCTATAGCGCTCCACTATCTCCAGCTCATATAGCCCCTGCTAGGTTACCCTGGGTCTGTATACTCTTCTCCGTCTCCTCACTGTGCGTTGCTCAGCAGCATTTACAACATCACCAACCTCAGCATCTTGCACATGTTGGTTTATGATAGCAATAGCAGCCCCTAACAATTTGTCTGACTTAAGCTTTTTATGTTTTCACTCTTTGTATACTACAGTGTTGCAGAGTTCTTGGGAAAAAACAGGGTAGACTGCTGTTTGCAGAGTTTAAAGTGCTGGGCTGGGCTAGTCTACTGCCTGTGTAATTGGCTGATTCTGATATATTTCACCTGACAGCTCTGCAAGTTTTCCTTGGTTAACTTTCTACTACTTCTTTTCCTTCCTTTTCCCTTTCTGTTTCCACAAGGGGCAGTGCCACGCAAACAAGCGCACATGCGCGCACACGGTCTAAGCACGTTTGCAAGAAATTTCAGATATATCCACGGCGTACACCTTTGGTTTCTTGTTTTCAGCTGGGACAACTGTAGACACGCCTCTTGCAATCCTGACCAACTCAGGGCAAACACAAGCCACTGTGCTTCAATGAGCTTACAGTCTTTCAGACATACCCCCTCATGATGTCACCTATCTTCTAGTCTACTACTCCCCTACTCCTACACTTACACTCTAGGGGCATGGCTCACATGTCGGGGAAAATTGGGATTCACTATCCTTATCCTCATTTGCATAGGGTTGTCTACTAATGCTTGGTTACATCTCTCACACTGAGCTTCCTCCCCTTAGCAACCACTACTCAGTGGCCATGTTGTTTTCAGCCTGTCATTCACCTGCATGGCAGAACAAGTTTTTTAGTGAAAATGCCCATTTTTGGCTATTTTATAATTTTTTTCATTTTATTTAAAGTGCCGCACGTTTGCGCGGCACTGCGCTATGCTTAAACATCGGAGATCGGGGAAAAATGGATTTTAAGGATTTACAACATTTGCAAATGCCAATGGTCTTATAATTTGCCATTGGCATGCTTCCTCAACTAGATGCATCCTTTATTTGGAGCTGTCATAGCTCTGTTTAGCTATTTGCAGAACGGTACTCCGATACCAATGGAGTACATGTCTGCAAATAACATTAGTCTTACATGGACAGGTTAGTGTTTCCTGGATCACAAATTTAACTCATTTGCATAGCTTTTTCAGCAGCAAATGAGGTAATTTGCATACCATAACACTGTCTGTGCAAGAGTAGCTTTAGAAGCTCTCATGCACGCCCCTGCCGGCTGTTGCTGGATTGCTCGGCAAACATATTTGCTGTCTGCTGTCTTACACTAATCTTAGACTCCATGCAAACCTTTGTAAATCCATCCCTTTGTGTTTACTGTGACTTACAAATTTCATTTTAAGACCTAGAACCTAAAGAATGCTATCACTATTAAAATAGTTTCTGCTGGAGAGTTTACCACTTAGACTTCTTTCATAATCCATATGGTTCCAGAGATATAAACATTTGTTTGAAATGTGAGGACATAATCTGAGTCTATCAAAAGGCTTAGGCTCTGTCCGCTGGAAGTTACAGTGCAAACTTCCTGAACTCCATTGGAGTGAGTGAGTTAATGCAAACACACACACGCGCATATATATGTATATATACATATATGTGTGTGTGTATATATATATATATATATATATATATATATATATATATATATATATATATATTCACTTTATAATCTCAAAATACTAAAATCTCGAATTTCAGTATTTCAAAACCATAAAGTCGAACGTCCCAAATCCCAAAACTACAAAATCACGAAGCACAAAATCACAAACAGATACACACTATACACCACACAACACATACATCATCCAACGCACACCACAATAAACAAAACACACACAAGCACAAAAATACAAACAAACAAACCTACACTACATATAAGGAGGGGGGCTCTGCCCCCACACCCCTCTACTTATATATACTAACTTCAAAATCACACAAATAGACACAGAAATGAAACTCACATCCACACATTCTACAGTCCCTCGCACACATACAAACATCACACATATACAAACACCAACACATCCAACACTTACACACCCATATTTTCACCTGCTTACCCTAACCCACACATACAACTGACAAACACATTCACACACACTCAAACTCCCACACAAAACCTTTACAAAACACACACACTCAAACTCCCACACAAAACCTTTACAAAACCCTCACTTACCTTAAATTACACCTAAATCCACACACTACACCAGACACCATCCACTCACAACACTGCACGTAATGTACCGTATAGCCGTAACTGAAAATTCGAGATATTTGGATTTGCGATTATGCACTTTCATGATTTTAAAGGTTCAACTTTACAATTTTGAGATACTGAAATTTGGGATTTCAGTATTTCTAAATTATAAAGTGAATGAACCTATATATATATATATATATATATATATATATATATATATATAAATATATATATATATATATATATAATTAAAGTATGTCAATTTTTTTTTTCTAAGCTTGTTTCCTGCCTTTCCTGTGAGTAGTCTAGCCTGGATGCAGATTTGCTGTGTCCAGGACTATTTGTGGGCTTCTAAGCCCCCAGCCTTTCTGTGTTGGAGTGAATCCTTCTAGCTTAATTTTGTTTCTTAGAACTAGCCAGTTTTTTTAGTTTCAGCACTCAAGTCTGTTTCTTTGAGCTCATGACTTTTTCAGAACTAATTGTAAGAACTAAATAAGCTACAAATTACTACAGCACTCATCTTTCCTCACTGTCTAGAGGAAAACAGTTTCTAGTACTTAACAAATAAGCACCTATCCAGGCATGTCTAAGGGTCAGCTCCCGGTGTTTTCTCCTGTCTACCTGATGAATCTGGGCATCTTGGGGCAATGCAGCAATCGCCTCATGTACACAGACAACCCTCTCCTTCTACCACCCAACACTACAACCTGTAAAAGATGCACTTATATAGCCAAACTGGAAGCAAAGCTCTCTTCACCTAAGACTGGACTAGACAGTCAATGGGAGAAGGTAAACATTTGCACCACATCATACTCAGCACATAGACCCTCAAAACCTACACCACCAAAACACACACATAGAAACACAAAACACACACCTACATTCACGGAGGCTCTCAGCAAAAACCTGCCCAAGCAACAGGGACCTCCAAAGCAGAAACACAAGCAACCTCTACCCCCAACACAACCCAAATGACACATAGCCCACAAACTCAGTGTGCCACTCAACCACAGCTTATAAAGCATAACAACGTACCCAACACTCTAGTCATAGGTGACTCTATAGTCAGGCACACTGATGTTCCACTCACCAGGCTAAACAAGGAGAAAGTTGCTGTCAGCTGCCTGTCGGGTGCCAGGATCTGCCACATAACGCATGCACTCAGGTCACTCCACAACAAGTACAAATATGACTCTGTCATTTTCCATGTTGGTGTCAATGACCTGAGACATACCTCCCTGGACTACATGAAAAGGGACATGGAAGAGCTGTCCGATCTTGTATCCCAGGCATGTATGACCCTAGCCCTGAGTAGCATCCTGCCATCACCCAGAATGATACCACATTACAAGGACAAAATGATTGACTTCAACAATTGGCTAAGCTTCTGGTGTCATTCTAAGGGGATCCAGTATCTGTCTGCCTGGGATGACATGATCGACAAACCATGATGCTTTGCCAGAGATGGCCATCACCTGTCACCCCTGGGATTCCGGATACTGGCTAAGGCTCTAGCCACCCCTATAGTGCCTTTTGTAGGCAAGGTTCAAATGACAAATTCACCACCATAACAGGTACAAGCAAGAAGAATCTGAGGGTATTGCTACTCATTGCTAGACGTCTAAACCTCAAAACGCACTCACTCAAGGCACTCCTTAAAATGGAGAACATCGACATCTGTACAGTAACACAGACCTGGTTCAAGGCTCCAGAGAGTACCCCTGCATTACCAGGCTATAATTCATACCACACCTTTCAACCACCTAACCTGGACCGAAACACTAAAGCTGGAGGCGTGTCCATATACATTAAGGATATTCACACCTCCAGGCTAGTTGCTCAGCATAATGCATCCAAGATTATCCAAGTGCATCTAACTCTGGGCAAGACCGCAATCCAAATTGCAGCTTGCTACAGCTCCCCCACCATGCCCCAGGATTCCCACTCCTCATTTCTTGGTACACTGGAAAATATTAGGATACAACCTAACACCCTAATAATGAGCGATTTCAACTATCCCACCATTAACTGGGAAAACTACTCATGTACCAACTCTTGTGATCAATGTTTTTTGGAATTCATAAATTCCAATGCCTTGGATGAACTTATCCACACCCCCACCAGGGGCAGCAATATCCTAGACCTGGTTATTACCAACATGGTCAACCAGTGCATCACACCAGAGGGCAATTCCTCGTTGGTCAGATCCGACCACAAGCTAATCACACTAGACATCCACATCCCTCCCCCACCCCCCATTAGGGAAACCACAGTAAAAAATTTCTCCAAAGCCAACTTCACTCTTCTTAAGACAGAAGTGGCAAACTTCACGACACCCATGCTGATGGACAACAGAGGTATGACTGCTGAATCCTACACAAATGCACTTTAAAAGCACTTACATGAGTGCATGGATTGTGCAATCTATAACAGAACCAAGATGCTATCCTCCAAAAAAAGGAAGCCAATCCGGTGGTCCCCTGCCATAAACAAACTTTTCAACAGAAGAAAGAAACTGGTGCAAACAAGAGCAAAATCCCATGATTGGAGAAACTCCCTGGTCAGCCTCAGTAAGATGCTAAGATCCCTCATAAAATACTCCAAAGCTAGTTACGAAAACAAAACTGCCACTGACTTTAAAGACAAACACAAAGCATTCTATAGCTATGTCAAGAATCTCAATGGCAACACTCAGATCTGCCCTGAGTTACAGCACAATAGCACTAAATATAGAGAACCAACTGATATTGCCAACATCCTGGCAGATAGGATCAGTGCTAACTTTACCCCCCTGTCATCCCCTAAAGGGCCCATCCCTATACCAGAAGAATGCAAAGTTCCTGTAATCATGGCTGCACAGGTAAAAAACACACTATCCAAAGCCAAGAACAAAGCAACCATGGGACCTGAAAACATCCCAAGCTGTGTTCTACATGAAGTACAGAACGAACTGGCACCCCACCAAAGTACCATGTTTAATCATAGCCTCACCTCAGGCTATGTGCCCACTGAATGGTGCACAGCAGCAGTTATCCCACTCCATAAAGGGGGAGTCACTGCGGACCCCGGAAACTATCGCCCCATTAGCCTAACAAGCCTAGTCTGCAAGGCTATGGAACATATAATCATGGAACTTATAAACAATGACATTGGTAATCTCCAAACTCAGGACCCCACCCAGTTCGGGTCTGTAAAAGGCAGATCATGTCTCCAAAACCTGTTAGACTTCTTTGAATTAGTCACCAAAGCCGTAGATGAGGGTAAGGTGGTTCACACAGCCTATATAGATCTTGCCAAGGCTTTCACCACTATCTCCCACTCTGGATCTATAGATAAACTCACTAAGCTAGGTATAAATCCCTTTGTCACAAGATAGGTTGCCAACTGGCTCACTGACAGAACCCACACTGTGAAAATACCAGACTCCAAATCCAACTTTAGACCAGTGACAATTGGAGTACCACAGGGTTCAGTCCTGGGTCCTCTCTTGTTTGGTATCTACTTCTCTGAAGTACAGGCTAACACAGAAAGTCTTTGGCTAATGAAGTTCACAGATGACTGCAAACTAGGAGCCATAATCAAAACTCCAAAAGATGTGGACATCCTACAAAAGGGCATCACTGAGACAGATGCCTGTTGTCAAAGCCATGGCCTCAAGCTCAATGCCAAAAAGTGCATTGTTATCCCTTTTGGTAAAAACTCTGTACCCATGAACTACCACATAGGTGGTAGTCTTCTTAACACTGAAAGTGTGATAAGAGACCTTGGGACACAGGTGGACATTAGTCTCTCCTTTGATAATCACATTGCCACAGTAGTCAGGAAATCCTTCTATGTGGCACACCTCATCACAAAAGGTTTCTCATCCAGGAAAAAAAAGGTCATTGTTCTCCTGTACTCATCACTCATTAGGCCCATTATAGAGTACAATGCCCCTTTTGGTATGTACCTCACAAGACAGCTACAACAACTGGAAAGGCTGCAGAAATAACTCACAAAGAGGATTACTGGCCTCAACCAGATGCCCTATGCAGACCGTCTCAAAAAACTGTAGCTTTACTCTGTCATATATCGCCTACTCTGGGGCGATCTCTGCCTAACACACAAAGCTATGTCAAACCCAGAGCTTTTAGACATGCTCCACTTAAAGAAATCCCAATCCCTATGAGCTACACACTCTAGGGACCTAAACCTTGTCACCACAATAAACAGAACATGCTGGAGGGATAGATTCCTGTCCCAGAGACTTCCCATACTCTGGAACAAACTACCTATCTATATCAAACAAAGCTCTTCATTAGCACTCTTCAAGAAAAATCTTGATGATTGGATGGGAGATAGGAAATTCACCCTGGGGATCACTTCTGTGGCTCTGCTCGACAGTGGCACAGGAAAATAATTTTCTTGGGTGGCGAAAGCCAGGGTATCTTTTGGCTAGGCTTATATAGGTCCTAGGGCCAATAGCCTAGTACCTACCTATGAACCTATGAACCTATAATGTGCATTAGATAAAAAAGTGTTGGATGAAACAAAATTGTGGAGCTTGGTAGGTATGGGTATCTTTAAATACAGAGATATGAAAAATGTTATACAAATCTTTATCAAAAGACGGGGGAATTCAATAAAGCCTGCATGGATTAATTTTCCATGTAGGCATAGTGGCATGGAGCTTACACTGAAGTAAGCAGTCATGCAATCCAGTAAATGGAGCTGGGGCGTGCATGAGTGTGCAAACATGGAAGTGTCCATGGCATGCAAGTCACCTCATAAGCAGGTGGATTGCATGCAAGTAAGTGTGTTGGAGTAATCCTGCAAGCAGATAGGCATTAGTGCAGACCCAGTGTTGGTGGCCGAAGTTTACATGGAATAATTCCAAGTACATGAGATAAAAAAGTGAACAGGGGCTGTAAAAGTCCAATTAGAAGAACATAAATAGAATAGCAGATACAGCTATGTGCAGAACTATGCCTGTATGTTGAAAAAGTCATGGAAAATAATATAATTTATTTTAATACTCATATTATATTTGCGCAGTGAGCAACAGTGTGCAAACATGCTGTTATGCAAAAAGAAAATAATTAAAAGTGTAAAAATGAAAAAAGAAATAAAATTTGTGACAATAATGAATTATAGGGTCTTGCACAGAGTATGTACAAATGTAGAGATCTGTGGTTGCCAAGGAGGCAGGGTCTAGAATAGTATGGTTTCCTGGATGTGTGCACTGATTTATATACAAATGAGCTGGGGTTAATTAATAGCAAAAATGGGTATCTGTACCCACACATCACATCCGTGTTGTCCCATAACCATCTTGGTGTCCACAGAGGAGGAAGCTGACAGTAAAAAGGGATGTGTCTGTATTTTTTAAGCACATTGGAGCTCAGCAGCACCTGTTTATGTGCCATACCACTCAGCTGAGCAGGGGGTGCGTCCAGTGACTGGTAAACTTTGTTTATATTTGGGGTGCATGTTTTCACTAGTTTGAGCATGTTTGCATGGCATGCTGCTGTGCTGAGAGTGCCCATCTATGGGAGTGTGTCCATTGAGTGGTGAGCATTGTTTATATCTGTAGTGCGGGTTTATGCACCATGCCACAGTGCTTAGCTGGGAAGGCTGTTTAAAAAGAAAAAAAAAAAAAAAGAAAATTGCCTGGGAAAGCCAATCATATATAAATTACTGATTACCTCTGTACCACATAATCTGGGCCATTAAAACACTGATAATGATGTACTTGGCATGTGGAATGAATGGGTTCAGGCACCTAGGCAGCGAGATATTTCCCTGTGGTACATTTGACTGGGGACACATGGCTGAAGTGACAGTCAGCTGCAGAGAAATATGGCTGTTTGCAAATTCCTTGTGGGCAAAGAGAAGAATGTGTTGCCATGCCCACAACTTCAAGAATCAAAGTCACAGGGGGAAAACAATGTCCATGGTCCCCAAGGGAATATGAGACAGCAGGTATTATGGCAGGAATCAGCAGCAGGCTGACCAGAGGGCATGTCAGTGGCAGTACAAATGCAGTGCACAATGGGCAGTACCTTTATAAACGGTGTGTGTGTGGACCATTACCCCCTTTACATTCTCTAGGGAACATTACAAAAAATGCATACTGGAGCATAAATGTGACTACAGTCGCCTGCAGGAGTTCTTCCATACTGTAGCACACTTCTACATGTTGTAGTTACATAAGTATGTACTCTACACTGAGCACAACACTCATTACTTCTTCTGCATCCATGCATTTGGTTATTAAAGCTGCGAGCATGGCAGTATGTGCTTCTCTTTGCCCACAGGGAATTTGCAAACAGCCATATTTCTCTGCAGCCGACTGTCACTTCAGCCATGTGTCCCCAGTCAATTGTACCACAGGGAAATGTCTCACTGCCTAGGCGCCTGAACCCGGAATGGGGTTCAGGCACCTAGGCAGCGAGATATTTCCCTGTGGTACATTTGACTGGGGACACATGGCTGAAGTGACAGTCAGCTGCAGAGAAATATGGCTGTTTGCAAATTCCTTGTGGACAAAGAGAAGAATGTGTTGCCATGCCCACAACTTCAAGAATCAAAGTCACAGGGGGAAAACAATGTCCATGGTCCCCAAGGGAATATGAGACAGCAGGTATTATGGCAGGCATCAGCAGCAGGCTGACCAAAGGGCATGTCAGTGGCAGTACAAATGCAGTGCACAATGGGCAGTACCTTTATAAACGGTGTGTGTGGACCATTACCCCCTTTACATTCTCTAGGGAACATTACAAAAAATGCATACTGGAGCATAAATGTGACTACAGTCGCCTGTAGGAGTTCTTCCATACAGTAGCACACTTCTACATGTTGTAGTTACATAAGTATGTACTCTACACTGAGCACAACACTCATTATTTCTTCTGCATCCATACATTTGGTTATTAAAGCTGCGAGCATGGCAGTATGTGCTTCTCTTTGCCCACAGGGAATTTGCAAACAGCCATATTTCTCTGCAGCCGACTGTCACTTCAGCCATGTGTCCCCAGTCAATTGTACCACAGGGAAATGTCTCACTGCCTAGGCGCCTGAACCCGGAATGGACCATAGGCAGCCAAACATACAGGCTGTACCTACAGAAGAGCACTAGAAAAGTTGCATACACCCTACGATCTGATCCCCCCCCCCATAGTCTGCACCAGTGGAGCACAAACATGGGATTATTAACCAAAGCATTGCTAGGGGCTGCTGCAGCTCTGCTACATCTGTATTTGCTAGATGCTGAGGTCAGTGCTGCTGCTGCTGCTGCTGACAATAGACCTAGACTGAGAAGGAGAAGAGTGTTCAGGACCATGGTAACCATCCAGGGGTTACATAGCTGGAGATGGTAGTGTGCTACAGGGTTGACAGAGACATACTACAAGAACTCACCGAGTTCTGCCACACTCAACTCTGACCCAGAGCCAACAGAGGTGAACCCATCCCAATGGAAACAAAGGTATGTGCAGTCTTAGGATACTAGCTACAGGTAATTTGCAAAGACCATCTGGCCACATGATGGGGGTCTCACAGGCATCAGTATCCAGGGTACACCACTGGTTCCTGGATGCCATGCTAACTCATGCCAGTAAGCACATTTATTTACCCCGCACCCCTGAGGAGAGGGTTAGCAGTATGCAACTCTTCTATCATGTAGCACACTACCCTGAGGTACTGGGTGCCACTGACTGCACTGACGTTCACAACAAATCACCACCTGGTAAGTAGGCTAGAGTCTATGTCAATCGCAAGAGGTATCACTCCATCAACTTCCAGGTCATGTGCAATGCCCAGGACAGTGTCATGAATGTGTGTTCTGGCAGCCCTGGCAGTTATCATGAATCCCATATTTGTCATGTATCACAGCTGTGCCAGATGTTTGCCAGGGGGCATCCATATGGCCATCTACTGGGGGATACTGGCTATGCACTGGAACCGTGGATGATGGCACCCATCAGAAATGTACACACACCCACTGAAGAGCACCATAATGAGGCACACGCATAAACTAGGAACATCACAGAGCATGTGTTTTGGCTGCTCAACTCATGGTTCCAGTGCCTAGATATATTTGGTGGAGCCCTGCAGTACTATCCAGCCACATGTGCACAGATGTTCACGGTATGTGCCATGCTAAACAATATAATCCTGCATTAACAGCTGTGGCAGGATCATAAGAGGGAAGGGATACACAGCCCTCCACCAGTGCCTAGGTCACCACAGCCACATGCACAGGAGGACTCGGAGGAGGAACACCCTGAGGCTTTCCCTGTAGGCAGATGCAAGCATGCCCATTATGCCCTGGCCTTGGCCAAGTGACAACACATAGCACATGTACTGACAACCTAGGGTTCTAGGGACTGACATCTTAGTTCAACTTGCATACATAGTAAAAAGGATGCCAGCCAGACCACACAACCTGCACCTAACCATGTATTGGCTGTGTACTGCACACATCAGACAGTGTCAGCCCTGAAACATAGGTCTCTCAACCATTGCATTTGAAATGTAAGTCACTGTCTTATACAACAAATGTACTGGGTAGTAGACTATGGTAGCTTATGTATGGACCTGCTGCATGTATGCAAGAGAATAGAGTGGGTTACTGAGCTACTTGCAGAGAACTAACAGCTACTTGGGACAACAGGTAATCTGTCCAGTACTGGGTGCCCTATAATATGAATTAGGCCACATGGCTGGAAACCCCACTGCATTATGCGAGGGAAATGCCAAAGAGTCGGGTCATTGGACAGATTCATGACTGTCAATGCCAGAGTCTCCTACCACCAATACATCAGTTTTCCTATACAACTGAAGTAACAGTATATTTACAAGGATATATCAGCAGACCACACAATTTCAGGGTTGTCACAAAGACCCTGGCCACATGTATTTTCCACAAAGCACAGAGGTCACAACAGGGGTCACAATGTATGTCTGTATGCTGTTGATAGTGTGAGGAATTAAACCTCACTTTCTGGATGATGGTGTGGCTCACTGGGCTAAGGACATTAGCACTGTTGATGATGTTGATGGTTCGAATCTGGCCACACCTACAATTTTTGCATGTGAGTTACTCACGTAGTAGGAGTCCAATGGACTGTCATAACACCATAACCTGTTACTGCAAGGAAGCTGAACAAAGACAGAGAAAATGGGAGGACAGAGGTCCAGTCCTACAGTCATTATACATGCTCTGAGTAATCTAGAAGGTGGCTAGTATAATAGCAGGTTACAACAGATCAGATTAGCTGTAGCATGCAAAGGCCATCACTTAACTGGGTCAGTACTTACAACAATTCAGTGGACTGAATGCTATTGTATATTACCAGAAAAACACAACTGTATGAGGAACAGAACAGATATGGGGCGGAATGCTGGACATTATACAAAATCATGTACAATGAGAGGTATGAAGACTATCACCCTGTGTGTGGTGTTACAAGTATCCCAATCACATCATAGCTCTCAACCTGTTAGAGCAGGTAATCTGGACAAAGCCATGAATAACAGTGGGACAAAGGCCCAAATATAAGAAGAAGGATTAACTATTGGCAAGACAAATGTGGAAAGTTGATAGAACAACAGGTCTTGTATTAACATGAATCTCCTGATGTATATGGAGTCAGTAACTCAAATGTCTCTCATCATTTCCTAACATCAGTCTATAATCCTTTGCCCCTAATGTGCCCGAAAATCACAATGCTATGTAAAACATACCAAAAATATGATGCAATACTCTACACATTCTATTACAATCTGTACAGTTGATAGGTATGGGTCAAATATTGCATTCAGCAAACAGCAGGGAAATGCCTTGGACAAAATATCAGGGATGATCTGGACTGTGGAAACAGGCCCAGCAGCCAATTGGCTGCAGCACACAAAATTCTAGACTGGAGTACAGTTAAGTCTGGTCTGGAGTCACCCTTTAATTACTGAGAGTCGCACTGGTCATGTTTCTACACTTAGCTAACTGGAGCCCATGTCTGTTGCCTCATCTGCGGAAAGAACTGCTATGTGGAAATATGTCGGTTCATACAGACAGCTATGTATATGTATCTGTCTCTCACTATCTCCCTCACACATAATTACCCTAAATATAAATATATATACAGCTAAGCAAATGTGTAGACTGATATAGACTCTCCACATATATCTACATAATACAGTAACATGACGTGCACACACAGCAACAGTTAAGATGACATCCCTGTTACATATATATAAATATTGATCTATATCTATATCTATATATATATATTTTATATATATATATATATATATATATATATATATACACATGTGTATATGTGTGAGTGGCTGTACAAATGTTCCCACTTACAAGCAGGATGCTGGGGTTATCTGCAGCTACACATCACAACAGTTGTCTGATATAACAGAAAAAAGGCCGTTAAGTGGCATAATCCACTCACCCCAGAACCATGTGTCTATGGAATGTCACCCTGTAGGCAGACAACGGTGAGCAGGTGGTATAATGTGCAAGGGTTGCAATGCAGGACCTGGACAGGACATATTGCCACTTGCCAATTGTCCACTACAAAACTGCAGCCAGCCAGAGATGGTGATATTGGTAACTGTGCATGCATAGCATGGGTATTAACAGGTAGCCCACTCATGGGACACTAAATACAATAACAGAAACAAGCAGGTTCACTCTGCAATCCACACATTCTAACACAAGGACACTTAGCACACTCCATGAGTAGTGTGCCTGCATCAACATATACAACAGACATAACCTGTGGCACATGTGATAGGTATTTTGAGTTGTAGTGTGTAATACTACTTAGGTAGGAGTTTTAATCTCACATCTTCCAACTGTGTGTGTGTGTGTGTGTGTGTGTGTGTGTGTGTGTGTGTGTGTGTGTGTGTGTGTGTGTGTGTGTGTGCATGTGTGTGTGTGTGTATCAATATATCCCCTCACAGCATTAAAGACATGCTCAGATGTGCTGTCGCCAGGCAATGGTATGCATTTTTGGCCCTGTGACTGGCTCTGGCTGTTAAATGCCCTACTCTACAAGGCCTGCTGATGTCATCCATCTTAAAAGCACTGGCTAACAGTATAGTAGCAGGTAAACGGTGTGGTGCATGCGATAAGTACTGCAAGCTGTAGTGTGTAACCCTAGTAAGGTAGGGGTTTTAATCTCACAAAATTCAACTGTGTGTGCTATCTATGTGCAATGGTTATGCATTTTATGCCTGCTGGCCTCAGTAGTGGCCTCTGTTACAAGACCTACAGATGTCATCCACCTTAAGTGCATTGGCTGACAGTGCAATAGCAGGTAAGCAGAGTGGTGCATGTGATAGTACTGCAAGCTATAGTATGTATTACTCAATAGATAAGGGTTCTTCTTTCACAGCATCCAACTTGTGTGTGCAAATATGTCCCCAGACAGCAGTACAGATGTGGCCCACCCCTATGCATTGGTTATGCATTTTATGAGCCTGTGAGTAGATGCTGGTCCTAAATTGTCCCCCTATACATAAGCATAATTGATGTCCACCACCCTCTACAGTTGTACATGCAGACTACCCAGGTGATGTATCAAGGGTAGTAGAGTGTGCCACAGGGTATGAAAGCATGTTGACAATGACTGTTCCCATTGTCCCTGACACAATGTTCTACACATATGCAGCTAGGGAACCATGCACATATGCAGGCATACCTTGTTGATATCTTATCTCTGTTGTGCTTGCCATCCTGTGCTGTTATATTTCTACGATGTGTCCATAGTTGCACCACTCAGACTCCTGGGACAAAAGCATAAACAGCTCCATGACACACCTGCTATTCTGTAACACTACTGCTAGTGTACCATCAGGCAACAAAGATGCACAATGTGTGATGTACACTCCTGACACATGCCAGCATACAGTACCTGTCGTGGCCCACAACAACTGCCATGACTTAACACTACTGCACTACACAAACACATATAAAGTTATATAGTTATATAGTCACCCTGTGCATCAGACACATATATGCAGGTCCCCACAAGAATGGCATGGATGACAGGGATGTGGCACAGGTATCATCACATGCACAGTGTGTGGCGTGGCAGAGTCAGAGGCCTGGGGTATGCCAAAGAGTTGACAGCATGTGTGTGAGTCAAGAAGGGATGCTATTGACATGTGTCATGGAGTGGTGCTGGTTATGTCAATGGTGTTGAAGTGTGTGCATGTACACAGTCAGGCTCAATGCTAGCCCTACACATACGTATGGTGGAAAGCTGTGGACCATACATCATAGAGTGGACAGTTCACCGTCTCACTTCACAAACATGGGAACTGTCTCCACCATGAGTAGCATGGGTAACACCATGCCCAAGGTCAGATACGGTGCTAGTACCTGATGTTGACTGCTGTCTCTGGGCCTATGGCCCCCATGGGACCACTCTGGACCACGTGGCTATGGCCTGCCACATCAAGGTGTGGACAGCACACCTCCCTCTGTAGTGCTGGTGGTGCTGCCACTACAGGAACATGAGTGTGCATGGACACATGGACTACCAGCAGATGGTGTTGTTGGCCTACATCCATGTGTCTGGCTCCTATTCCCAACCACATCTTCCAGCACAGGCAACATGCACTCAAAGACAGACACTGTCTGAGCCCACCATCTGTCCACTACATCAGCAAAACATTCCATAGGGTCAACAATGTGGTGGAGGCAGTTGCAGATGTTAGACTGTGCTGCATCCATAACCCTAAGCGTCCGTCCGGTGTTGCATTTAGCTTGTATTTGTGCCTTCATCATACCCAGAAACATGTGGTCGAGTGACTTGAGGTGTGACACCTGCAACAGGAAGTCAATGGGCAGCAGTACTCCTTCAAACACCCCTGTCAATCTGCCTGTGCGGGATCTTGCCAGCTGTCTGGCTATGGCCAGTGTCTACACTCACTGACACCATAGTTCTCACGATGTCCTGTACTATGTCACCACCTTCTGACTGTCCAATATCTGTGGGATCTGATGACTGGGTATATGAAGGCATACTGACTGTGTGTGGGGAGAATGGGGGGAGCAGAGGGATATCAACCCCTGGGACACATTCAGCCACCAACTACCCCACCTGTGCCTCACCATGACCACCATCATCATCAGAGTTTGATGAGATACTGACATCAGGTTGTGTGGGGGAAAGAATCCAACCCCCCTGTTCACCTGTGGGAAGCAAGACAAGTTCAGTGCATTACCACCTGCACTATTATGTATGGTAATCCACACAGACTCATACAGAAGATCAGGATCCACAACTGCTTCACATGTCCCACATCTTCTCATCTCTGATCCCATGCACAACACACACAACCACAACAACATACAGAGACAACCCAGGCCCTGTATTGCATACATGTCAGCTACATCCAGGAAACATTGCCAGTTCAATACATCTGTGAGGTATGCAATATGACAGTGTATGCAACAGAAGTACACGTTAAACCTTTACACCTATCTTGATGACATATGTTGTAGTACAAGTGCCTTCCCCCTTTTGTGTCTGAAAGAGCATCTTGGAGTAATTGCCTCATGTATAGCAGGGTGCGTAGTTGCTTATAGCTATAAATATGAACATGTTAATGTTTCTACAAATACACACCTGTCATTTCCTAGGCTATGCACTGTAGTTAACTGCTCAGAAATGGAACATACACTTTTTCTACTCTAGCTAAGCAGAACACTTGTGCAATAGGCAAAATGGCAGCCCTTAACATTGATAGGGTATATCTGATCAGGCAAAACAATATTATGACACTTACCAGGTGCAGGACAATGAACTCCAGCCACACCTGACGTACCTGTGAAAATATGAGGAAGAGGTATTGTCAGCAATGCCGAATGTTGCAGATTTACAAGTTAATATGTGCAGATGCCCACATATACAGTAGCTAATGTGATACTGGCTATATTGCTGACATTATGAGTATGTGTGCACAACTGTAGTGAAAAGCCAACCCTCCCAATACAGATAGACCTGACACCCATGTAGAGCCTGCCACGATGACTGCAAATGTATTATACTGGTGAACAGAGTCAGCTTACCTGGATGCTCTTCTGATGTGGATGCTGTGGCATCCACATCCAGGATGTATGGCATGATGGCTGGGAGCTGTGAGTTGATCCTAGGTTCCTCTGGAATTCCTCTGTGGCTGAGAGTGGTTGTTGTGTTGCAGGCCCTGTACTGGTGGCAGCATGATCCCTGGCAACAGCAGCCGCCCTTTGATGTGTGGCACTGACCATGTATGTGGACCAGTGCTGAAGCTGCTCATAGGTCCTGTCCTGTTGGCCAATATTATTAACAGCCCTCACAAGGTCTGCTCACAATGCTGCCCTTGTTCTTGATTATGATGACCCCTTCACAGCAGGATGTGATGGTTGAGTCTGAGGGCATTAACTATAGCATCTTTTTCTGCAGATGAAAATGGAAGATGTCTCTGTTGATATACTTTACCTGCAATACAACAACAGGGGAACACATTACAGGACCAGATATGTGGATGTCCATGCTATACAGACCCCGTATATACAAAATGTGCTGCAATACCCACCAGTCCCTGACACGTCATACCCCACAGTCTATCAACACATTACATGGGTGTCTATCAGCATGTTAGTAGCAAAACCAGTTATGTCCCAGTGTGCTGTGATAGAGTCTGCTGTATGTCTCTAAACCCATCACTGCATTCTACTGTGATGTCTCCCCTACAAGCAAAGTTCCTCTACTATGTTATACAGACACAGTCAGATAGCTGTCTGCTATTACAACAACTATATGGGAAAGCAATACCAGTGTGCCACAATGACAGACAGCAATGCAAACCTGCTGTAGTATATCTTCCCTGTAGGCATCATACCTCTCCACTACTCAGATGTTTCCGGAATGTGAATGGGTGCCTCATAGATGTGGTCATTTTGCAACACACATATGGATGCCTGACAAATGGTTGGCCAATCATTGATGGTTGTTGTCAGAATATAGAGACTCTAGCTGTCACATGCCAGACCCCTCAGAAAACACTTATGCTACAGTAATATCTGTTAGTCTATTCATACTCTTACTTTGTATGGCCAATATGGTTACTCTGTTGCTGAGTTTGTGCCTGTGTTCTCCTAATAATTATGCCTATGACCTGAATTCCTGTTGTAAGGGGTTGACAGGTATGTTAGCCATAGCTCTCATGCAATGAGCTATGAATGTCAGCAAAACACTGATCTAGACAAAGTATATCAGGGACAGTCAGGGATACCTTTAGAATGTCAGAACTATTTCTGTGTGACATTGACAGATTGAGAGGAGGTGAATTACGGTGCATCATGTCATATTATAGCTGTGTACACCCTTACCTACTGTCAATATGTCTAACTCATAATCCACGAGCTTTCCTACATTAGTCAACCATTGCAGGAGAGAGTAACATGAGCAGAGGTGTGATTTGATTCAAAGCAGGGACAGTTGAGAGGCCTGCCTGAAGCAGTTGGGCAGCAGAGTATCACCAACATGTCAATACTATAGATGTACTATAGGCCTGTTGTTGTAATCCCTGTTCCCCATATCTCCATTTTCCAATCTGCATCCCATTATATGAGGACATGTATTACATACCTGGCAGAGTGAAGTACTCCTATGTTGACCAGAACCTCTGCAAACACCTTGCAAAATTGTTGTCTGTCTGTGTAAAGCAACACAAAGACTTGTTCCCCATAAGCTGTTGAATGCCTTGTATAGGTAATGCGGATTAACAGGTGATTGCCTGTGCACCAATCTGTGGCTCAGACTTGCTAATTGCATCCAAAACAGCTGGGTGCAGTTGTATTAGCCAATGACAAGCCACCACTGTGGAATATTTAAGGGCTCCATGTAGGCCTTGGCCCCTTTCTTAGTCTTTGAGATGGACATTAGTGAGGTACAGAGACTACCGCATCACAGAGGGTAGGTACAGATACTGTCCACTGTTGAGATACATGAGGTATGTCCACAGTTTTGCATGATATGTTTGGCCATTGTCCCATGACATTGTGATTATCTGGCAGTTCAGTGGTAAACATTGTGGGCTGTGGTCAGTAAGGAGAGAGACATGTGAGTGCCAGACATCATACCCATCATAATATGCATGCTGATTCAGTAGCTGCTGTTCTATCAGCTCACTAACTTTGTAGGAGCAAACTATGAAGCATGTCCCTGTCACTGGACCCCCCCCACCCTTTATGTTGTTTTATCTGGATCCCTTGTTATAGGGGATTGTGAGCTATGGTAGGTCTGCAGCAGCTAGCTTAATATACATCTGTGTATGTTCCAGGCTGCTGTTACAGTCTAGTACACATAGGAGGGAATGAAAACACAGTGGAGGACAGCAAGCTGTAAGTGCAACTGAGGCAGCAGTGTCAGACTTGTTGTTACAACAGAGCCAAGGTAAAGGTAGCCTTTACAGTCGAGTCGAGGCATGTTCTTAAGGTACATCTGTTATGTAACAGTGCCAATCACAGAGTAGTAGGCAACATATACTTAGGCTATATCACTATTTGCAATGTGTCCCCACCTACACACCTTTGACTTACAGACATGGTAGCAGTTAATTCAGTAGTAGCAACCTGTCTGAGTTAAAATTGCATGACTCTGTCATTACTTGCTGTGTTCACAACAATGTATTTGAAATTCAACACACTGGACTCGAACCCAGGACAATCAGTGGCAAAATGCACAGCATTCAAGGCATGATATACCTGTTGCTCAGGCTGCTGCACAGAGGTTGACCTACTGCCAGTTGTGATATTGAGAAAAGATAAGTGTTTATTCTCATTTTTTGTCTGCATTTTGATATAATATCTCTGTAATCTGTACAACTGTACTTATTCTTCTTCTTGTGTGTTATAGCTGTATATCTTAGTGTTGACCTCAGTTGTAGTGAAATCCTTTGTCTGGAGGCCTTTTCTGTTTTCTTGGTGGCAGTAAGCTTTCAGAAGTAGTTTCATCCGGCCAAAGTATTCTTGCAACTGTATTGTTTGGTTTCTGTCCTGTGTTTTAAATCAGATATACCTGTTGCTCAGGCTGCTGCAGAGGGATTGACCTAATGCCAGCTGTAATACTGAGAAAAGATAAGTGTTTATTCTCATTTTTTGTCTGCATTTTGATTTAATATCTCTGTAATCTGTACAACTGTACTTATTCTTCTTCTTGTTTGTCCCCACCCATCCTCCCTGTTCTTAGGTTCATAGGTTCATAGGTAGGTACTAGGCGATCGACCAAGGGCCTACATAAGCCTAGCCAACAAGGTTCCCTGGCTTACGCCACCCAAGAAAGTTATTTTCCTGTGCCACTGTCGAGCAGAGACACAGAAGTGATCCCCGGGGTGTATTTCCTATTTCCCATCCACTCATCAAGATTTTTCTAATAATAATAATAAAGAACTTTGCTTGACATAGATGGGTAGCCTGTTCCAGAGTATGGGAAGTCTCTGGGATACAAATCTATCCCTCCAGCATGTCCTGCTTATTGTTGTGACAAGGTTTAAGTCCCTAGAGTATGTAGCTCGGAGGGATTGGGATTTCTTTAGGTGTAGCATGTCCAACAGCTCTGGGTTTGACACAGCTTTTTATGTTAGGCAGAGATCATCTCGGTGTAGGCAATATGCTATGGAGTAAAGCTGGAGTTTTATGAGGCGGTCAGTGTAGGGCATTTGTTTGAGTCCAGTAATCCTCTTTGTGAGGTACTTCTGTGGCCTTTCCAGCTGCTGCAGATGTCTTGTGAGGTACATTCCAAAAGGGGTGTTGTACTCTATAATGGGTCTAATGAGTGTCGAGTAGAGGGGAACGATGACCTCTTTTTCCTGGATGAGAACCCTTTTATGATGAGATGTGCCACGTAGAAGGACTTCCTGACTATTGTGACAATGTGACTATCAAAGGAGAGACTACTGTCCACCTGGGTCCCAAGGTCTCTTATCATGCATTTGGTGTTAAGTAGATTGCTGCCTTTGTGGTAGCTCATGAGTACAGAGTTTTTACCAAAGGGGAAGACACTGCACTTTTTGGCATTGAGCTTGAGGCCATGGCTCTGACACCAGGCATCTGTCTCAGAGAGGCCCATCTGTAGGATGTTCACATCATTTGGGGACTTGACTATGCCTCCTAGTTTGCAGTCATCTGTGAACTTCATTAGCCAGAGGCCTTCTGTGTTACCCTGTACTTCAGAGAAGTAGATACCAAACAAGACTGGTCCCAGGACGGAACCCTGTGGTACTCCACTTGTCACTGGTTTGAGGTCAGATTTGGAGTCTGCAACTTTTACAGTGTGGGTTCAATCAGTGAGCCAGTTGGCAACCCATCTTGTGATGTAGGGATTTATGCCTAGTTTATTGAGTTTAGCTATAATTCCAGAATGGGGGATGGTGTCGAAAGCCTTGGCGGGGTCAAGATAAGCTGTGTGAACCACCTTACCCTCATCTACGGCTTTGGTGACTGCTTCAAAGAAGTCTATCAGGTTTAGGAGACATGATCTGCCTTTTACAAACCTGAACTGGGTGGGGTCCTGAGTTTGGTGACTTGTTTTAGTGTTAGTGTTGGTGGCTCTGGAATTGCCCGCCCCACCTGTAAGTCTGTATTTGAACACTCCTCCTGAGTCCAGCTCATTTGCTCATTTAACCGAACACAGTGAGATCATATTCTGAGTCTAGTGTTCACTCTACATCATACAGAGAGAAGATTTGAGAAGGCCAACTCACTTAGGTTCTTCCTTCATCTCTCCTTGCACTTTACTAACAAAAAAAAGTAATCTGCTTTTACTGTATTTGTGTTTCCTCCTACTTTATTTTGCTTTTGCCACTTCTTAAAAGTACTCAATTTTATTTATTCTGCTGCACTTATTACTACTTGGTAGTACCCTGATTAAATTGTAAATGTTATTCTAAGTCTTTTCATTTAAGCACTTGGGCTTCATACCGGTTGTTTTACATTAAGAAGGTTTGTGGTCTGCACTGTTGTGGCAGGACAGGTAGCGTACATCCTTCTAAGCTGGGAATTGCTGATTAAAAGCTCAGTGTCTGCTATTCTAAAAGTGTATTAGTTCTGGTTTAAGCACTTGGGCTTCAGGCCAGTTATTCTAGATTAAGAAGGGTTATGGTCTGCACTCTTGTGGGAGGAGAGGTTCTATTCTGCCCTTCTGAGCTGGGAATTTCTGGTCACAGGCGTATTGTGCCTGCTTATTCAAACTTTCTTTCTGAAATTGGTGTGCCTTGTTGCTGTAGCATAGGACCAGATTCAGGCCTGCTGAAACTAGCTTTGTTTGTATAACTTGAGCACTGATCCAGGCCATCTTTTTTGGAGAAGGTTCCCCTGCACCCTAGTAGCGGGAGTGTGCAGTTAGAACTTGTCTGATTGAAGACTGCTGGAACAGGGCTCAGTTTTGAGTTTTTTTCTGGTTAATTGGGTAACTTGTTTAAATCAGATTGTTTGTTTTCTATTGTTTTACATATATATATATATATATATATATATATATATATATATATATATATATTCATCTGCTTTTACTGTGTTTGTGTTTCTTCCTACTTTATTACTAGGGGCATTGACTACAACTCTGAACTGAGATATATAACAATAAGTATCTTTTTATGTGCATTTAAAGTGTTTTTTTTATTGTATCTGCTTTATTTTCTAAAAAAAAATATATATATATATATATATATATATATATATATACACTTGTTTCCCACCTTTCTAAGCTAGTATAGTCCAGTTTTCAGGTTAGTGCTGAATTCAGGGCTGTGTTACAAATCTCTGTGTTTGCCCATACCTTACTTGGATAGAAGGAAGTTTCTCTGTTCACCTGTGACAGAGGGGAGCTTTGAGCAGCCTATCTGTCCCTGGAGGAGTGGTTTTAGCCATGAAATTAGTAGTTTATCGGCCATTTTGGCTAATTTCTATCTCTTTCATTTCCCTGCTATAAAAAACAGATTTTCCCGGTTTTGCGAGCTGGGCAGCACCGGTTAGGTAGGGTATAACTCTTCCCGGCCCCACAAAGTCTCCTCTTCAATTTTTCCCTTGGAACTAGACAAACTTTCAACTTAAGCACTCAAGCCATTCATTTCTCAGCCCAGCACTTGCTCAAAACTCATAGCAAGCACTTATAAACCCTAGCACTACAGAAGGACAAGGCTCTCTATTCGACCTTACCAGCCATGTAGTAAAACAGTTTACTGTACCTATCCTGGCATGTCCAAAGAGCAGTTTCAGGTGTACTCTCCAGTCTAACTGGTGAATCTGGGCATTTTGAGGTAATGTTACAACTGTCTCATGTACACAGACAACCCTCTCCTCCTACCACCAAACACTAATACATGCGAGAGATGCAATTATACAGCCAAACTGGTGGCTACGATCTCTCAACCCAAGACTGGATCAGACTGTCAAGAGGAGAAGGGAAATACTGGCATCACACCACCAGTCTCACATAGACCCATTAAAGCAGCACTGGCAGAAAAACTCATGTAAATACACAAAAACATACTTGGATGTGCTAAATAAAATTCTGCAAAAGCAACAGAGCCCTCCAAAGCAGACATCCAAGCAACCTCCACCCCCAACACAAACCATGAAACACTTACTTCAAAAAAACATGTGCCATGCAATCACAGCCCTCAATGCAAAATAACATACCCAACATACAAGTAATAGGTGACTCTATAGTCAGGCACACTGAAATCCCACTCACTTGGCTGAATAAGGAGAAGGTTACTGTTAGCTGCCTGTTGGGTGCCAGGATCCACCACATAATACAAGCACTCAGGTCACTCCAGAACAAGTGCAAATATGCCTCTGTCATTGTCCATGTTGGTGTGAATGACCTGAGCCGTACCTCCCTGAACTACATGAAAAGAGACATGGAAGAGCTCTCTGATCACATAGCCCAGGCCGGTATGACCCTGATCCTGAGTAGCATCCTGCCCTCACCAAGAATGTTACCACGGTATAAAGAAAAAATTATCAATTTCAACAATTGGCTAGGTTTCTGGTGTCATTCAAAGGGGATCTAATGTCTGTCTGCCTGGGATGACATGCTCAACAAGCTATGCTGCTTCGCTAGAGATGGCTTGCACCTGTCATCCTTATACTTTCAAATACTGGCCAAGGCTCTTGCCACCCCCATAGTGCCTTTTTTAGGCAAGGCTCAAAAGACAAACCCACTGCCATAAATAGCTCAAGTAACAAAAATCAGAGGGTAATACTACTCAATGCCAGAAGTCTATACCTCAAAATGCACTCACTCAAGGCACTCCTCATTATGGAGAACATCGATATATGTGCAGTAACAGAAACCTTGTTTAAGGCTCTAGAGAGCACCCCAGCACTACCAGGCTACAACTCATACCATACATTTTGGCCACAGAACCCGGACCGAAATACAAAAGGTGGGGGGGTATTCATATTCGTCAAGGATACCAATACCTCCAGGTTAGTGGCAACTAACAACAGGCAAAACTGCAATTTAAATAGTAGCTTGCTGCAGATCACCCACCATGTCCCAGGACCCCCACTGGGTAACATAAAGGTCCTACCAAACACCCTAATATTGGGTGATTTCAGCTACCTAAACATTAACTGGGAGAACTAGTCAAGTACTAACTCCCTTGCCCATCATTTCCTAGAATTTATAAACTCAAATGCCCTGGAACAGCTGGTCAATATTCCCACCAGAGGAGACAATATACTGGACCTGGTCATCACCAACATGAGCGACCGGTGTTCCACACCGAAGGTCAACCCCTCGCTGGTTAGATCTGACCATAAACAAATCAATTTGGATATCCACATTGTGCCCCCACCCCTGGACAAGGAAACCACCATGAATAACTTTTGAAAAGCAAACTTAACGTAACTTAAGATGGAGGTGAAACGTTTCAAAGCCCCCATGCTAAAGGATAACTCTGACCAAGCTGCAAAATTCTTTACTAATGCATTCTATGGGTACCTACAAGAATGCGTGGATTGTGCTATCCCAAGCAAAACCAAGACTCACTCCTCCAAGTAAAGGAAACCAGTCTGGTGGACTCCTGCCATAAACAAGCTATACAATAGAAGGAGGAAACTAGTAAAGAATAGAGTAAAATCCTAAGAAGGGAAGACATGCCTGATCAGTATCAGCAAGAAACTACGATCCCTCATAAAATTGTCCAAGGCGAGCTTTGAAAGAAAACTTGCCAAGGACTCCAAAGATAACCACAAAGCTTTCTTTAGCTATGTCAAGAATCTAAGTGGCAATTCTCAGATCTGCTCAGATTTATTGCAGAATTGCACAAAATACACTGAACCAACCAATATTGCCAACATCTTGGCAGACAGGTTCAGTGCAAACATCACCCCCCTCTCACCCCCAAAAGGGCCCATAACCATACCAGAAGAATGTAGAGCCCCTGAAATCACAGACACTCAGGTTAAAATAGCCCTCTCCAAAGCCAAAAACACAACATCAATGGGACCGGCCGGTGTCCTAGGCTGCATCCTACACGAGCTCAAAGATGAACTAACCCCTCACCTAAACACACTGTTCAAGCTTAGCCTCTCCACAGGCTATGTACCCATAGAGTGGTGCACAGCAATCTTTATTCCACTCCACAATGGTGGAGCCACAACAGACCCCGGGAACTATCGCCCTATAAGCCTGACAAGCTTGGTCTGCAAGTCTATGGAACGCATCATCATGGAACTCATTAACAGAGACATTGGTAGCCTCTAAACACTGGGCCCTACCCAGTCCATCTTTGTTAAGAGCAGATCATGCCTCCTAAACCTGGTGGAATTCTTTGAGACAGTTACCAAGGCTATAGATGAGGGAAAGGTAGTGCACACAGCCTACCTAGACTTTGCAAAAGCCTTCAACAACATTCCCCATTCTGGTATTATAGACAAGCTCTTAAAATCACAGGCTGTACTGTTCAAAAGTCCAAATAAATCCAACAACAAACTAGCAAGCCAAAAATTTAATGCAAAGCTTTTGGGTTAATCACCCTTCATTAGTACATAAAATCATATGAATTTTACCATTGTTTAAATAGGGAACAATTTTAAAATCACATGTCTCAGTCAGCCTAACATCATGAACTAACAATTAAGTTTTAAAGTAACCTCCTACACAACATAATAATACATTTAAAAAACTTGCATATTAAAACATACTTTTTAAAAAAAAAAAAATATATATATATATATATATATATATATATATATATATATAATCCTACTTAGTTAAAATATATTTTGTGATTTTAAAATGTTAAATGTTGGAATTATAGACAAGCTCACCAGCCTGAACATAAACCCCTATGTCACAAGATGGGTTGCCAATTGGCTCATGGACAGAACCCACATGGTGTGAGTTGCGGGAGCTAGGTCTGACTCTAAACTGGTTACAAGTGGCATTCCCCAGGGCTCAGTCCTTGGACTCCTTCTGTTCGGCATATATGTCTCAGAGGTACAGAGAAGCACAGGAGGACTATGGCTGACCAAGTTCGCAGATGACTGCAAACTAGGGGCTATAATTGACTCACCGGCTGACACAGACATCCTCCAAGAGGGTCTCACTGAGATGGATACCTGGTGTCAAAATCATGGCCTCAAGCTAAATGCCAAAAAGTGCATAGTTATTCTCTTTGGAAATAGCAAAGTACCTACAAACTACCACATAGGTGGTAATCCTCTAAATATGGAAAACGTAATAAGGGATCTGGGGACCCAAGTAGATAGTAATCTCTCCTTTGATAATCACATTGCCAATGTGGTTAAAAAATCCTTCTATGTGGCCCACCTAATCCCAAAAGGGTTTGTATCCAGTTTAAAAGAGGTCATTGTGCCCCTCTACACATCACTCATCAGACCCATCATAGAGTACAATGCCCCATTTGGGATGCACCTTACAGGACACCTGCAACAGCTGGAAAGACCATAGAAGTACCTCACCAAGAAGATCATTGGCCTCAAACAGATGGCCCATGCAGTTCAACTGAAGAAACTCCAACTGTACTCGGTAGCACAGAACGTATATTAGACATTTGCAACTGTACTCGGTTGCATACCGCCTGCTCATAGGTGATCTCTGCCTGACATACAAGGCCATGTCCAACCCAGAATTGATGTACATGCTCCACCTAAAGAAAACATTATCCCCTCGAGCCACACGCTCTATGGATCTAAACCTCACCACAGCAATAAATAAGATGTGCTGGAGGGATAGATTCCTGTCCCAGAGACTTCCCATGCTTTGGAACAAGGAGCTCCTCACTAGCACTCTTCAAGAGAAACTTTGATGAGTGGATGGGAAACAGAAAGTTTACCCCAGGGATCACTTTAGTGGCTCTGCTGGACAGAGGCACAGGTTGCTAATCTAAGGGAGCGGCGAAAGCTAACACATTCTGGCTAGGCTTATAAATGCCTTCAGGCAGATAGCCTAGTACCTACTTATGAACCTATGAATCTATTCAACAGACTGAGCTATTGAGTCAATGCTGCAGAAATTTGCAAGATATATGTTCATACATACAATTTGTGACACACGTTGTCTGTATCCATCATTATATGTGTGGCTGTCAAATTCAGTTTTTCTGCAGCAAGATCACAGTTATACACATGCACTTTGCCATTGCTGTCTTAGCAGGTGTGTTTAAAGATATTGCTGATAAAAGAATACATTTTCCTACTATCTCAGGCTTCACGTATTTCCAGTATTATTTTTCTGGCTGTGTACTGGTGTACTTTTTGCATCAGAGTCCCAGGAACACTCCCATCTTTCCCAGTAGGTGTACTTGCAGTCTGTCAGTGACAATCAGTTTATTTTGATGGAAACACCTATTTTAATAAAAAGCTTGGTGGCCTAGTGGACTCATACACTATTCTGTATTTATCAGGGGCCTGGGTTTTACACTTAGAATGGGGGATTATTTTGCCTATGTGCCAAACACTGTGGGGAAACATAGAATATCATTAAGGCACATTAAAGCACATTTAGGTTCATAGGTTCATAGGTTCATACTAGGCTATCTGCCCTGAGGCAATTATAAGCCTAGCCCGATTCTGTATGGCTTACGCCACCCCTTGATTTGAGTATACTGTGCCCTTTTTAAGGTTTAGATTACTGTGCCTCTGTCTAATAGTGACACGGGAGTAATCCCTGGGACAAACCTACGATCCTCCATCCACCTATCGAGATTCTTCTTGAAGAGATTCAGTGAGGTGCTCTGCCTCACATGAACTGGAATTCTATTCCAGAGCGAAGGGAGCCGCTGGGTTATGAACCTGTCCCTCCAGCAAGTTCTATTTATTTCTGTGCTGAGGTTCAAGTCCCTCAAGTGTGTGGCTCTAAGGGATTTAGATTTACTGAGGTGGAGCATGTCCATTAATTCTGGATTTGACATAGCTTTGTATGTCAGGCATAGATCGCCTCGAAGTAGGCGGTATGCAACTGAGTAGAGCTGGAGTTTTTTTAACCGAGCAGCATATGGCGTCTGTTTGAGACCCTTGATCCTCTTGGTGAGATACTTTTGGGGTCTTTCTGATTGCTGCAGGTGTCGGGTAAGGTACATCCCAAAAGGGGCATTGTATTCTATGATGGGCCTGATGAGGGATGAATAAAGGGGCACGATTACCTCTCTTGATCTAGATGTGAAACGCTTCGTGATGAGGTGGGCTATGTAGAAGGTCTTTCTAACCACTTTGGCAATGTGGTTTTCAAAGGAGAGATTGCTATCAACTTGGGTCCCCAGGTCCCTAATAACTTTCTCTGTACTTAATGGGTTTCCGCCTATGTGGTAATTTGTGGGCACATTGTTTTGCCAAAGGGTATGACTATACATTTTTGGCATTTAGCTTTAAACCATGGCGCTGGCACCAGTTATCTGTCTCTGTGAGACCTTTTTGAAGGATGTTTGTGTCAGCTGGAGAGTTGATTATGGCGCCCAGTTTGCAGTCATCTGCGAACTTGGTGAGCCATAGTCCTCCCACGTTTGCCTGTACCTCGGAAAAGTATATACCGAACAAGAGTGGTCCCAGGACAGAACCCTGTGGGACGCCACTTGTGACTGGTTTTGAGTCTGACATGGCTCCAGCAACTCTCACTCTGTGGGTTCTGTCTTTGAGCCAGTTTGCAACCCATCTTGTGACATAGGGGTTTATATTTAAGCTGGATAGCTTATCTATGATGCCCGAGTGGGGTATTGTGTCAAATGCCTTTGCAAGGTCCAGATAGGCAGTGTGGACTACCTTCCCTTCATCTATGGCTTTGGTGACTGTTTCGAAGAAGTCAACCAGGTTCAAAAGGCAGGATCTGCACTTGACAAAGCCAAACTGGGTAGTATCTAGTGTCTGTAGGTCCCCAATGTCTTTGTTTATGAGCTCCATAATGATCCTCTCCATAGCCTTGCAGACTAAGCTAGTCAGGCTTATGGGGCGATAGTTTCCAGGGTCCGTAGAGGCTCCACCTTTATGGAGTGGGACCACTGTTGCTGTACGCCATTCTATGGGCACATATCCTGTAGTGAAGCTGAGATTGTATAGCTGTTTTTTTTGAGGGATTAGTTCCTCTTGGAGTTCATGTAGGACGCAACCCGGGATGCCATCTGGTCCCATGGAAGCAGTGTTTTTTGCTTTGGAGAGGGCAGCCTTCACCTGAGCATCAGAGATGTTTGGGAGGCAGCCCTCTGCTGGGATAGATACTTGCTCTTTTGGGGGGGAGGGGGTGGAGAAGTTTGCACTGAACCTGTCTGCCAGGATATTGGCGATGTCTGTGGGTTCAGTGTATTTTTTGTCGTTTAGAATCAACTCAGAACATGTCTGGGAGTTGCATCCCAGGTTTCTAACATAACTGATAAAAGCATTATGATTGTCTTTGGTGTCCTGTGCAATTTTTCTCTCAAAGCTGGCCTTGGAGGATTTTATGAGGGATCGTAATTTTTTGCTAGTACTGATCAGAGATGCCTTCCCTATTAGGGATTTTGCTCTATCATGTAGTAGCTTCCTCCTTCTGTTGTACAGTTTATTTATGGCAGGGGTCCACCAGACTGGACGCCTGCCTTTGAATGATTGGGTCTTGGTTTTGTTTGGGATAGCATGATCCATGCATTCCTGGAGATGTCCGTAGAATGCGTTTATATAGGATTCTGCAGTTTGGGCCATAGTTTCCACTGGCCCTGGGGCCTTGAAGGATTCAACTTCAGTTTTGAGAAGTGAGAATTTTGCTTTTGAGAAGTTTTTCACTGTGGTTTTCTGGGCTGGGGGTGGGGTCGGGATGTGGACATCCAGTGAAATTAATTTATGGTCTGATCTTACCAATGAGGGATATACTTCTGGTGTGGAGCATAGAGTCCCTATGTTGGTAATGATCAGGTCTAGTATGTTGTCCCTTCTTGTGGGAGTGGTGACTAGTTGTTCCATAGCATTTGAGTTAATAATTTCCAGGAATCTTTGGGCTAAGGTGCTGGGGCTTGAGTAGTGCTCCCAGTTAATGTTTGGGTAGTTGAGTCACCCAATATAATGGTGTTCGGAGAGATCTTCATGTTCTCCAATGTTTTCAGGAAAGCCGAGTGGGATTCTTGACTTTGAGAGGGTGGTCTGTAGGATGCTATAAACTGAAAAGCAGTCTTGCCCACTGTTAGTTGCACATGGATGGACTCCGATACTTCGTGCAATGCTACTAACCTGGAGGTGTGGATATCCTTGATAAATATGGAAACTCCCCCTCCTTTTGTGGTTCGGTCCGGGTTTTGGGGCCGAAAAGCATGATATGAGGTATAGCCTAGTAGTGCTGGGGTGCTCTCTGGAGCCTTGAACCAGGTTTCTGTCACTGCACAGATATCGATGTTCTCCATACTGAGGAGAGCTTTGAGTGCGTGCATCTTGAGGTTAAGACTTCTGGCATTTAGCAGCATTACCCTTAGTTTCTTGTTCCTTGTGCTGTTTATGGGGGTGGGTTTGTCTTTTGAGCCTTGCCTAAAAAAGGCACTATGGGGGTGGCAAGAGCCTTTGCCAATATCTGAAAGCCCAGTGGTGACAGGTGCAAACCGTCCATAGCGAAGCAACGTTGGTTGTCGAGCATGTCATCCCAGGCTGACAGACACTGGATCCCCTTTGAATGACACCAAAATTTTAGCCAATTGTTAAAATCGATCATTTTGTTTTTGTACTGTGGCATCATTCTAGGTGAGGGAAAGATGCTGTTCAAGTCAGGGTCATACCAGCCTGGGCTACATGATCAGAGAGCTCCTCTATGTCTCTTTTCATGCAGTCCAGGGAGGTACATCTCAGGTCATTCACACCAGCATGTACAATGACTGAGTCATATTTGTATTTGCTTTGGAGTGACCTGAGTGCTTGCGTTATGTGGCAGATCCTAGCACCCGACAGGCAGCTCACCGTGACCTTCTCTTTATTCAGCCTGGTGAGCGGGACTTCAGTGTGTCTGACAATAGAGGCACCTATTACAAGAGTATCAGGTGTGTTATTCCACCTTAAGGGCTGTGGCTGCTTGGCACACTGACTTTGTGGGCTATGTGTTGTGCGTGTTTTGTTTTGAGGTAGTGTTTGCTTGGATGTCTGCTTTGGAGGTCTCTATTGCTTAGGTAGATTTTTATTTAGAGCCTCCAAGTATGTTTTTGTGTATTTATGTGGTTGGTTCGCTGATGTGGTGGGACTATGTGATACTGGAATTGTGTTGTGTGAGGTTACCTTCTCCTCCTGACTGGTTACACCAGTTTTGAGATGAGAGAGCTCAGCCTCCAGTTTGGCTAAATAGTTGCATCTCTCACATATATTTGAACCTGTTTGGAGGAGGAGAGGGATGTCCGTGTACATGAGATAGTTGTAACATTGCCT
The DNA here is from genome assembly GCF_019279795.1 of Protopterus annectens. Lineage (NCBI taxonomy): Eukaryota > Metazoa > Chordata > Ceratodontiformes > Protopteridae > Protopterus > Protopterus annectens. The sequence continues at coordinate 972,014,568 of NC_056731.1, forward strand.
CAAAATTCCCAGATTCACCAGCTGGACTGGAGAGGAAACCATTGACTGACCTTTGGACATGCTAGAGTAATATAGGGAAACTGAAATTAAGATGGACTAATAGGAGACAGGGTAATCGTAGAGAGTATAAGAGTAAGTAGTGCTTATGGTTTAATAGTGCTAACTTGTAGGATTACTTAATTGGACCAGTGAAGGGCCTTAGAATGAGAATATGGTGTTTAAATTGAGAGATAGAGCAGTTCTAAGGGAAAAAGTGAAGAGCAGACTTTGTGGAGCCAGGAATAGTTTAAACCCAATTAGGCGGCGCTGCCCACTGTTGCGCTATGCACAAAAATGCACAAAAATGCGCAAAAGAGGGTTTTAAGAGAGAAAGATGAAGGAGTTTTGGAATTTACCCAAAATGGCCAATAAAACTACAGTTTCAAGTCAGTAACCACTCCCACAGGGGCAGGCAGGCTGCTCAATGTTTTTCACTGCCACTGATCAACAGAGAAACTTTCCTTTAGCCCAAGCAAAAAATGACCTCACAGAAACTTACAAACAGTTCAAGAACAGCAAGCCTGTAACTGAACTTTTTTAAATCTCAGAAAAGTGGGAAAAAAAGCAAGATTTTTTTTTTGTTTTTTCGTTTTTTTTCAGAGATAGCAGAGGTTCACAAGTATTAACAAGTTATAACAGTGCAGTAAATGACCCCACACAAGAGTGCTAGGCCAAAGACAGATAAAATGCAAGTTTTGAGAAAAAAATGATTTTAAAAATAAGTGCAAAGAGGAAATTCAGCAAACAGCTTTAGGTTGTGCTCTAAATACAATTACTAAAGCAGAAATCAAGTTTAACAAGCCAGAAAATGCTCAAAATAGGTGGCTATGCAGAAAAACGTAGCAAATAAACAGAGGGAAAATACTTAAAATCTCAAAAGTGGCTCCTTTCTTCTCTCAGCATTTTCTCCTCTTGGTGGGTGCTTCACCAACAGCCAACAAGCCTGAAAAGATGCCCAAACCATAAGGCAACCAGGTTTTAAGAGAGGAAGATAAAGGAGTTTTGGAATTGACCCAAAATGGCCAATCAAACTACAGTTTCAAGTCATTTAAGTTGGTTTGCATGTCATGCATTTAAGTTGGTTTGCATGTCGTGCCGCTTAGCTCCACACAAACCCATGCTAAAAATTTTAAATGAAAAAAAGGGGGTGATAGGACATTAGTGATATGGTGGCAGGCAGGGGGAAAACATACTGAAAGGTAGGTAGGGATGGGCAGGATGAATGTAGGAAATGACCATAGCTTTAAATTTCTTGTACAGCAACAGTTGTGCATTTGTACAGATTTTGTACATGAATTTGGACCATCAAACCCCAGAGGGAAGGGTGAGGACAACATAAATCTGTTGTCAAGCCAATTGGACCTAATAAGTTATGTCCAGTGGACATGTGTGAAAAGGGAAAGCTATGTATGTGGCGATTGTTTTTGTGGGACAGGTGCCCATTTTTTTTTTTAGAAGAGAGTGGAATGTTCTGAAAGAGATGTAGGTACATGCAGGGAGGTCAGTTGCATAATACAGGTTGCATTTGCAGATAGACAAGACAGACTAGACAGCATACAGGGCAGTGTGTGACACATGAGGGGTGTAAAACACCTTGGACGGGGAGGGTGTTTTGGAATCAGAGAAGCATATGCCACCTGATGGCAGCAGTGTGCCAGAGCTCCCCAGCCATGGGCTGTCAACACTGTTACTTCACTTCCCTGAAGGTGGCTGTGCTGGATCTGGGTGCCAGGGCCACTAGGCCCCACAGGTTGTTAAGTCTGCTCTCAATTTGGTGCTGCCATTGTTCATAGCTTCTATGAACAGTCCTGCCCACCATGTCTGGTAGTTGATCTTGGGTGACTACCACCACTTCGCCACCACTCCCAGGGGGGGCGGGCTTCATCCCCTGAAGTGGTTCCACCTGAGGGTGGTGCAGGGTCAGCAGAGGGGACACCAATGGTTTGGGTCACAGACACACTGGTAGCCAGTTTCAGGGCCGGCTGAGGTAGCATAGGCAGATCAGCAAGAACCGGCCTACTCTGTTTTTGCTGTAGTATTAGAGGAGTAAAAATATGTATAGGCTAGTTATTAACAAAACATTTTGTCAGTTATAACAGCATTGAAAATAACCCATTAACATATCAAAGCATTTTATATGGAATGCAACAATAAATAATATAGCAGTTGGTATATAAACAGCATGCCAGTAAGAGTTACAGCATAAGGTTAACAACATGGATAATTCAACAAGATATCTTCATATGCAACCGTTGTAGTACATAACAATAATAAAACACATGCCTCAGCATAAAGTTTAAAGAACAACATATGTTAACAGTAAACCATAACCAATGAATAACAATAATAAATTTAGATGACGATAAGGGGTGGAGAGAGAGAAATACAGTCTATTAATACCAGTATAGACAATATAGTTTACAACAGTACTGCAACATAGTCTACACGTCTGTCCTTCCTTTATGCTTAACTGTGCCCTACATCTGCTGTAGCACATACATACCTCTCAAGCTATCTGCATGGGGCAGTATGGACCAAGCAGTAACACTTGCAGATATACAACTACAGAGAACACTTATACATCAGGTGGACCTATATAACTACAAGGTGTACTGTGAACTGATTTAGTGAGACTGTGCTATTGACATAATCATGCCAATGATACATCTGTGACAAAGGGATTACACAATAGTAATTTCATTCCATGAGAGCATGATACTTGAGTGACATGTATGTGTACAGTACAGAGAGTAAACAATTATCATGCCTTCCTTGGCAGGCATGGGCATAGAACTTCAGCAAACTTTCACAGACACTCCAGGCATACATCTATACCAAGATTACACATTTTATTTTATTATTATTGTATTCTGCCTTTATTTTATGAAGTCTTATCACATTCCTGGTCAATGCTGTTAACAGTCTGTTACATCTGATCACACAAATTATTTACAAATAATAGGGACTACTTCACCTATTTACCTGTATTTCATGTGGAGAGAACATCTGTCATCAATACGTAACTGATTCTGTAATATTTATCAATACATGGGACTGGATTTGAACCCTGGTCTGCATGTGGCAAAATATACTTCAGACAGAGCATTTCACAAAATGAGCTACTGAGCCACTGCTGACTATTAGCTGACAGATATTTTCCTAGAGCTCACCTTCAAACAAAATATGTCCTGGTAATAGTACTACAGTTTTACACTAGACTGCAGTGATGATGTCAGTCACCCTGCTAGACAGGGGTCCAGGGAAATAAATACTGTTTGAAGAAATAGCCAGGGAATTGTTATGACTAGGCTTGTATAGGCCCTATGGTCATTAGCCTAATGCCAACCTATGAACCTTTGAACCTATAAGTCAAACACCCATGCATAAGACTCATGAATGACAGAGATATTAGGTAAACTATACAGTACTACATAGAATTCAGGTGTACACCATATACTGTTAATGGGTGGAAATATCTGTGAAGTCTACACACCATATCAGATTATTGGGTTGGCTACGTCACCCATATAGAGCTGCAGATAGTATATTTTCAGTCTACAGCTATTACACTGACATAATTGCCTATAGCACAGTACCTCGGAGCATGAATGCATATAGCTAAAATGCAATGCTTAACACAATACAATCCTGATATACACAATATACCTTTGGTGTTAATGTTATTGCTTCTGATGTTATTGCAGAACAGGAGTAATAATGCATTTCTTATAATACAGCTCTGAATCTACAGTTATTGTATGACATTCTTTATTAGCTATAACATGAGGAAGGTAGGGGTATTCTTTTTTGTTTTTATTTCAGATCAGTTGTCATAATCAATTTCATTCAAAACTGACCTAATTACACGCATATTCCACAACACAGCTTTATTAGGGGTACCTTCATGCAGTTACTGCTATAGTTCTAAGTCTTTATTGCACAGCAGTTGATGTAATGCAGGTGTTGCAATACAGATGTAATTCCATGAATATTGCAGTAGATGGTTAATGCTTTAGTCTTCCCTTTTTATTGCACTATAGTTTGCAGTTCTCACTTATTGCAGTACAGACCTATGTCCACATTCATTGCAATACGCAAATCTTTACGGTATGTACTTATTTGCAGTTAATGCATTACTAATTCTTGCTTATTTGAATGTAGATAGCAAATTCATCTATAATCACCATATTCATGGTGCAATCTGGCCACGCACCCAACAAGCACCTCTAGTTTGCAAGCTCTCTCTTCTGTAGCTGTAGGGAGAGAAGCACACCATCATGCACACCTATCTATCAAACATTCAGATTAGGTATTAGTAAAATAATTCAAATAGTACTTACAAACTTGTGGCAAAATCCGAGCCTAAGCTTCTGGGACCCAGGTGTCCAGAAGATCCCCCTTCCAACACTTCAGCTCATCATAGTGGGGAAGAACCTGCTCACCTGTGCGGGGGATACCTGTAGCACCAGTGAGATCATGTTCCAGGTGTTCCCATGCCTCCAACTTGCACTCCGAGTCCTGGAACTGACCCTGCAGCAGCTGGTCTTCATGGTCTTTCACCAGGAGTTCAACTATGACCTTGAACTTCAGAATGCCCCACCGCTGCACCCAGAAGTGCAATCCTCTCCTATACCTGCCATAGTTCCTACACAGTTCAAACTTCAACTGGTTATGCAGTCTTCCTGCCTGTTGTGCTTAATATAGCCTGTTTTCCCACTTTTACATGTCATTGGGCAATTTGTTAAAATGGGGCACGTTGCTTGGCACAGCACATACCAGCACAGCTGAGCTGAGCAGTGCTTAAGCTGTCAGTGCTTAGTAGTGTGCAAACCAGCTAAGCACAGCCAAGCAATGCCAAGCAGTGGCTAAGCAGAAATTGTTTAAGCAGTGCTTAGCAGGTCTGAGCAGCCCTTAGCAGAGCTTAGATAAGCACAACAGATCAGTATTGCAAAATAATCATAATAATTTGTCATTTGAAAATAAATGCTTAATTTTTCCTTCCATAAATTCAAACCCTGCACCTACTGCACATAAGGAAATAACTCTAATCACTTAACTACATGGATATGTAGAATGCTGCTTTACATTTACATATATCTCTGAGCTAAGTTTAAGAACTGATAAGCACCACGCAGTGCCATGCAAACCGGATAAGCTATGCTTAAACTTGACCTTATCATCACAAATTAAATGTGTCTTGTTTCTGTTTTTAGATATGTGGCATGTCAATTGCTGTGCTCCGACCACGCCACAAAAATAAATAAATAAATAAAAATTAAATTAAATACATTGATATAATGCATTTGGACAGTGCAGGGGTTGTGTTACCCATCTGTGGACACAGTCACACACTCCAAACACTGATTTAATAACTGCATACCACAGCTCTCCCTCAGCAATGAGCCATCATTAATATGCGTGGCATGCTACCAAGGGGAGACCATGTACATGGACACAGTAACTTCCATGTAGGTTCTACACTATGTCTACACAGATTTTATTAAATCTGGAGGACTGTGTTCACAATGTGGATAATATGGTCATTGAAGAAAAAATGTAAATCAAATTGTAGTAAATGTGAGAGTGATAATTTTTGTTTTGTTTGCCTTTTAATAATAAATGGAAGAAGGTATAGTGAACAAAGTGAAAGGCAACATACAGAAGTAAGATAAAAAAGCTGAAGAACTGGTACATAAATCATAAGATCTCAAGCATATAATAGAAAATAGGATGAGGAAACAGAAAATAATGCAAAAAAACAGATCTACAACAAGAAGAAAATGAAATATAGAAAGAAAAATATAAAGAAAGAAAAATAGATTTTTGATAGAAATAAATACAATGTCCTTGGCACTGAGGAAGATGAAGGGGAAATTAGTGGAGAGACAGAAATCCAGGTGATGAAGCATATATGGATCAAGTTAAAGAGAAGAAAAAGAAAAACAAAGGAGGATAAAACAGATGCAGAAAATGAGAAGGCTAATATTACTGTAGTGTTATTAACTGTAAATATGATAAAACAATTTGACAAAAATGTCAGTGTTTGAATGGTGAAAGAATTATGTGTATTTAATTTGTTTGCAAGATAAGAAACAAATAAAACAAAAACATTTGAACTTATGTGGGTAAAAAAGTAGTGTGGACAACTGAAAAGGATGATTGTTCTGGGATTGCATTACTTGTTAAAAATGAGGATGTAAAAATCTGTAAGACAATAATATTTGACTTAAAATGAAGTCAGTAAGATTACTTGTATTATATGTACATACAAATGTGGAGGAAAAAATATGTTTGAATAGCTAAAAAAATGTAATAATTAAATTTAGCATTATGGTATTAGGTGACTTTAATTGTAATTTAAGGAAAGAAAAAGGCAAAGTAAAAGGACGTTAGCATAATGGAAGAAGGTAACAAAAATGGCAGATTAAAATAAGGAAAATAGAGAACTTACATACAAGAGACAGAATCTAAGGGAAGACGTAGATTAGGTAATATATTCATAAGGTATGAGAGACTTTAAAAGAAGAAGTAAACAATCTTTTTTTTTGTTCTGATCATGGAGTAATATAGGCAATTATTGGCAAAAATGAAAAAATAAAGGAAGGAAAAGGGATACAAACTTAACAGAAAATAACTTAAATATGGAATATTTATAAAATGACAGGATACAATTTTAGAAGGGATGTCTAACAATGAAAGTGTTTCATATATTTGTGATTGATGTATAAGAAAAATATAAAAATATATATTCTGACAGAGAGATCTGAGAAGAGATAAGAAGAAAGTACGTGAGACAAAAGAACAACTGAATACTTATTGAAGGTATGAAGTAAAAATTATGAAGAGGAAAGAAAATGACATGAGTGCAGTAAGTCAAAACACAAAACATTATTGCTCAGACTGATTTTTTTTTTAGAAAAAAGAAAAGCACCATTGCCTTTTTAGGTAAAGAAGGGAAATATAATGATAGGAAAAAGGAGGTCATGAAAAACAAAGATGGTATATTAAAAAAAGCAGGAAGAAATTATTGGTATTGTGAGATGTGTAGGAAGAATTTGGTAAAAGAAGAATATGGAAAGTGAAAATGAATAAGAAAAAAATGACTAAAAGAAATATAAAAGACATTTCAAGAAAAGAATTAGTGTCAGTGATAAATGAGAGGAAGGAAGAATCTCACTGGGGTCAGATGGTGCAAGCTTTGATTTTTATAAGAAAATGACAAAGGCAAAGAAGGTGTATATTTAAGAAATAATAAATGAATGAAAAATTAAAGGGATACATTGAAATATTTGTAAATAAGAACAACATTTTATATCTAAAAAGGAAAAAAGAAGATATAAAATGTAGACCAACAACACTGGAAAATACACATTATAAAATATTTATGAAAATTATTCATAAAAGGGCAAAAGACATCTTGTATAAAGCAATAACTCTAGATGCATATGAAGTAAGGAAAATAATGATAAGTCTGATGCCTGAAATTAAAAAAAAATATGTAATAAAAAATATAGAGGACATGAAAGGGGAAGGAAAAATAGTTGCATGTGATGTTGCAGTAGCTTTTGACAGCATAAATCTTAAAGACATGCCCCCGGATTCACGAATCCTTCGTGTAAGACTAAATAAGTCTTACGTGGAGGCTGCAGTTGAAGGTAATGATGTCAGCATGCCATGAATATTCATGAGGGCACGCTGACAACCGCAAGTCTAACATGGACCGTGTAGGAAAGCAGGGGGTGTGTCCGACTGCCGAGCAGTCTAAATGTCCATGCCCCTGCAAGGGTTCGAAAAGAAAAATGTAAACACAGAAGAGCGAGTCCACTCAAATGTCCATGCACCCAACACCACACTCCCTGACATTATAAACCACCATCATAGTTACTAAAAGTAGAACATTAAAATTTAATTGTTTTTATATTCCCGAAATAGCTGCCCGTATTTGCTCGTGTGTGTGTGGGTGTACCCATTGCTTAGCTGCAGTTAGCAATCCCGACATGGAAAAGCATAAGAAAGAATGTTTATGCAAATCACACCAAATAGCAATCGTGTAATGGTAGAGCATTTGCACAAAGAGGAGGCATTCATGGTTCGAGTCCCACCACTCCCCTTCCAATATATGTTTTAAATCAGTATATGAAAAATACCTGACATATATGATTAAAATATTACTAAAAAGCAGTGAAAGGCCTATGTATCAGTGAACAAAATATATATTTTTAAAGGATCCTGATATACAATTTCCTGCAGTTAAGCAGTGCTTTACCCAGCGCAATATAGTTGCCCGCAGTTAAGCAGTGCTTTACCCAGCGCAATAGAGTTGCCCATAGCTAAATGGCACTTTACCCAGCGCAACTGGTTTGCGCGGATGTGTACGCCGCACTAACCAGCGCACCATAGGGCAACATGGAGCAACGTAGAGCAAAGCTGCTTGAACACAGCCACACCCCCTAGCTTGCCTGGACAGTATTAAAATAAAATGAATGACAAGGCTTGAACCCAGGACTCTGTGCACCATAATCAAGTACTGAACCACTAAGCCATGACAGCTTAGGAGAGACAGCCACTGTTAACATACATATACTTAGAAATGGTAGATTAATCATTACTAAGCAGGTCTGCAGTCAGCCAAGAATTTTCAAAAACAGCCAATCACAGCAAAGTTTCCTGGAAATGCGGCATATTTTAGTCCCTTAGGCGGGAATACTCACCATAACTGATTGTAGCTCACATCTGCAGTTAGAATGGCTGGTGCTGGAGAGGGGTACATGCTTCAGAGCGCAACGTTGGGGCATCGAGGAGTAGAAATACATGGTTTGGCTCCTTTTCCACCGTCATGAGTCAAGACTCCTGCAGGGCCAGTTCCAAGGGACGGAGTACAAGACAGAGGCTTGGAATCGGTTAGCTCATGACCTCACCAGTGTCACAGGCATTCTTCGGAATGGTGAGCAGGTCCGTCACCACCATGCAGACCTGAAGAGATGGAAGCAGGACCTACTGAACCAATGGATACAGGAGGCCAGTTGGAAGCAAGATGCCCCACAACTGAGTAGGTAGCCATGGAATGCAGTATGTAAGAATTGATAATTGCTTCTGTATAATGGATAGTTATGTTTCAATATCCCTTCATTTACATCACAGCTGCAGGTGACCGTGCTGCAAATCAGCAAGCATATGCAGATAAGCTGCTAAGGCTGTGCCACCAGGCAGGTTAGTGATTATTCTGCATGTATTGTTATATAAGATAGGGGGGGGGAGCATGAAAGAAAGTGTCGTAGTCCAATAATACAACCATAAAATGCCATGAATAAGTCTTCTGCATGTACCGTCATACAAAAAAGTCAGAGAGCCAGGAAAAGAGTGTAGTACCCCATTAAGAAAGGTAAAATATGTCTGGAATAACATCTCTGCAGGTACTGTCATATAAAATAAGCGAGCGAGCCTGAAAAAGAGTGTTCTAACCTATTAATAAAGGTATAATATGTTCTGAATATGTCGTCCATATGCACTGTAATATCAAATAAAGGAGAGAGCCTGTGGAAAAGTGTGTAATGTAATTAATAAAGGTATAAAACCTGGAATGTGTCTGTGTCACTTACTTTGAATTGTTCTACCCTTGCATTATACAAATAGTACTGTTTTAATAATTGCTGGCAACCCACAGTTGGGCAGTCCCATCTAAAGTGTGTGATGGAATTGCTAGTATCTGTGAAGTATATATACAGTCCTCAACAGTCAGTGATGGGCTGGCATGCATAAGTAAATCTGGCACATGAGTAGCTTGTTAATTTGTTCCCCAGAAATGTGAGTGTGCTACAAGAAATGCAGGGTTCTGTACAAATTGAACTGAAAATGTCATGTGAACACATCCAGATATGTAGATAAAGAAATATAAATACAACAATAAATATGTAGCAGTAAAATCTGCATCCTGGACAGTTAGTATGTCAGATATAGGTCAGGTATATAATGAACTAGCCAAACCCATTACACAACCTAACGCATGTTGCCATGTGTAATAATACATGTAGGGGATATACACCTGCAGTCAGTAGGAATGTAGTGTAGACTAAAAGTACTTATAAGATGTTAATTGAGGTTTCTTTCTGCATCCTACTGTATGTGCATAAACAATCAATTCCACAACTCTATGGGTATGTGTAATCTCAAAACATTTGTTGGGACATATGTCCTATTGCTCTATAAATATCTGCATTCACTTTGATGCATGTGCCCTCTTCAAACACCACAATCATGGTAGCCTATTGCCAGCAATCATCCCTGAATGCTGTTGGAATGTCCACTGTTGTTCAATTTATGCATGTGTTATGCTTGCTGTTCAACTGTTGGAACCTTGGTGTGTTTGGTTAATGGGAATATTACTGCATGCTGTTACAACTAATTTGGAATGCTGTTGTTTATGTTGTAATTAAACACACCTAATCACAGAACGTATGGGAAGGCCGGTCCCAGCTGACCCACCTGTCCCTCCTCAGCTGGCGAGTGCACCTTGCTCCAGCAGGTCAGGTGCCCAGCCTGGGTTCCCCTCATCCATTGGTCCTGTGTCACCTTCGAGTGGAAGTGCTGCAGGCGATGGGGATCGTCTCCCCCGTGCAAGCATGGATGGAAAAGGGCCACCTGTCACCCTTCGAAGGGTCCGGGCTGTGGTGCATAGGGAGATCCAGTGTTCAGTCGCTGATCCCCTATGCCAGCTCAAGGCGAGAGTGGCGCATCTCAAGGGTGAGCCTGCCCATCCTACGCAGCCCCCAGCACAGCCACCCTCGGGGCTGTGAAGGTGCAGTGGTGACTGCCCATGGGTGGGGATCTCAGTTCCACTGTTACCATCTCTGGGCTCATGGGCTTGCGATTTCCAAATACCCTTCCCTGTCAATTGTGTTCACCCACCCCATGTGTCATACACCGCCCCTGTATGCATCTTGTTTGCCTTGTCTGTTCTCCTCCCCAACCTACCTCCCCAAATATACCTACCTCCTCTACCTCACTTTCCACTCTCACCTGAAAAAAAAAAAAAGGGCAATCTGTACCCACAAAAAAATTACTCCCCATACATAGCTGCCCATTTCGCACACATGTCCGCTGGACATTGTAAACTGATAATTATAATTGGCAGTACAACATACTTTGTTATCCTCACCCCTCTCCCAGGGGTGGAAGGTTTCAAATTTCACTCCAAATGTATTGCATATGCACAGCTGTTGCTGGTAAAGAAATGGGCAGCTATGGACCTTCCCTACACCCATCCTGCACATCCCGAGCTTGTTTTCTTATTGTTTTCCCTCTTTGTGCCCCCTTTTTCACCACTTTCCTATCTCACCATTTTCTTTTCTTTCAAAGAAATTAGCGCAGGATTTAGCAGGAGTAAGCACTTTTAAACAGTAGTAAGTGGGATTAAGGGAATGTGCACATGTGTGCGCTTAGCTTAGTATTCCTAAGCGTTGCGCAAACCCGCTCAAACCCGCTTACAACTGCTTAAAAGTGCCTTATTCACTCTATGTCTGGGCCATTGTTCTGCTCAGCAGCAAAATTAAATACCTCTGCTAGTCTCGAACCCTAGACCATTGACACAACAGACTTCATGAATTACCACTAAGCCACAGCAGATATACAATAACTTGGTGCTCAAATAAATATATCATGCATTTCAATGACTGAATGTAAAGGATAAATAGGAAGGCCACAACACAAAGCTTGTTTTGTGGATCTTTACCAGCAATTGTTGTGAAATGCATTACATGAGTGTGATATGAGTAGCAGCCATTCTAGCAGAAAATAAACTTACAGAGGCACTTTACAACCCCACACAGTATCATAGCAGGACAAACAGTGGCAAATCTGATTAGGGCAGAGGCCATACTACCCAATTGCGACTACTTAAAGGGATGTCCCTGATTGTGAAACATATTGAGGCTGTGTCCCTCTGAATCCCTCTGAAAAGTACTGACGTCAGTCAGAAAGGTGGGGTATTACACAATGAATACTGACAATATTAACAGCAGACACTGCTTGTACTTCATAAAAGGAGTACGTATCCATATACACTTCTTCACACAAGTCTAGACTTTTATTGTCTCTATGCTGTGTAAAGTGTACTTCACATTTAACTACCTATCCCTGACTCCATGCAAAGATGTATCTGAGTGTTTCCTAGGCCTGGCAGAGGCACAAACACACAGGCATAGCAGCTATCCTGCTGTTACACACACTGCAAATAGCTGTGGTAGGACTTCCACAAGCATACCCTTATGTAGGAGTACAACACAGAAATACCAAAGGATATAGCCATGTACTGGTAGCAACTGACTGTAACAATGCCATTGTACTAGTGATGAAAACACTAACATAAACAAAACATGTTGGAGGGGTAGGTTCCTGACCCAGAGACTCCCCAGACTCTGGAATAGATTGCCCATACATGTCAAGCAGAGTGCCTCTTTGGACCTCTTCAAGAGAAACCTTGACGATTGGATGGGAGAAAGGAAATTCTCCCCAGGGATCACGTCAGTCGCCCTGCTAGACAGGGGTCCAGGAAAGTAAATAATGTGGGAATAAATAGCCAGGGAATTGTTATGGCTAGGCTTGTATAGGCCCTAGGGCTGATAGCCTAGTACCAACCTATGAACCTATGAACCTGTGGGTTGCACAGACAAAGAATAACAGTGCAACATTTGACTACCATCTGGATAGGTTCACAGTTGGGAACTATGCAGATGACCACCTGCCATGATAAACCAACAGGTACACACCAATCCTTTAAGTCCAGTAAGATAATATTCACACAATAATACATAATGATCTCTGTATGTCAACAACCCCCCACACACACTGTAAATACACTTGTGTGTTTAGAGTCTACCAAGGATGTAGGCAGGCATACACAGTACTGGAATTGTCCAGTTGTCCTGTGAACCCTGTGCTAGTGTCAACAATAAAACCACAAACCCTGCAGAAGTGCCTACATTAATATGCACAGTATAACAGTTCACAAACAGTTCATGTGCCGAAAGAATACTTCTCAATAACTACATTTGTATGGCAGTTACTTATATGAATGGAAATAAAACTACATAGTCACAGAAATGTTGTGTAAGCAGTTGTAGGAGTGAGTTAAACTCTGCACTGATAGCTCTGTACTGCAAGTGGCAACAGTCAGGCCTGAGTACAACATGTGCATCACTGTCTACACCTCTAGCTTCAGATATAAGAAGTATACCAACCTTCTGACTTACACAACAGTGTCCACAGCAAACAAGCATGGGCCCCACTCTGGAAATCTGAAAGGGCTATGCCTACATGCCTAAGCAATTTATAGCATTGGGTTGTTATGACAGTGAGTTCTGTAATTACCACACAGCAGGCTGTATGCATTTACCAAATGTTGGGCACCAATTGGTGTAGACGGCATCACATGCACATGCCCAGATAACTATAAAAGCAGATTGTACTTGCTATCCCCACATGCAATCATTACATTGCATGTGCCAGCAACTACTGACAAACTCTATTACTGAATACAGAAGCCTTACTCCAGTAAATAATATATTTACTTCTCAAAAAACTAAATATATTAAGAAAAAAAACTTAATTAATAACCAATAACAACTAATAAGTAAAAAACTTTACTTAAAAAAAAAAAAACCTTGAAAAGCATACACAGACGGACCTGACAGTGAGTAACAGGTATGTAACAGAGTTATAGTTACAGGCAAGTAGTAGATGATTATGCATAGTACTGTACATACTTAGAAACATGCATAAGTGGCAGCAGTAGGTAAGTATGCAGTGATGCCATGCATAACTACTGCCATGGACAAATTAGTGTGCAGCCGTGTGCAGTGAGACATAACTGTGACATATGTATCTCAGCATTATATGTCGAACACCTGAGCATATTATCTTTGGTCTGTACAGTACTGCGTATAATGACAGTTTGGGGAGTAGTGCAAACACCTATATAAACTTGGATGTGACAGAGTAAGACATGCATGATAGTAACAGAATTTGTAGCTCAGCATTGGCAACTGCTGTACCAGCCTAGTATAGTAGTGTTATCATTTGCAGCTATATATACTCCCTGTACTATTACTGTATGCACACATGTGACAAGCGTCCATGTTGTACCAAGGCCCAACAGATCATCCGTGAGGTGAACAGACTTACAACAGTGTGGACCCTGTGTGTGTGTATGGCACGCACATATGGAGAGATATGTATGTGTCTGATAAATTAGCATCTGAACATGTGCATAGAGCAAGAGACATACTGCAACTGTTTGTGAAGGGTGGACAATTATATGTTGTTGCAGGTTGTTATGTGCATTTTTATATGTATGTGGTAGTGTGTGGCAAACAAGACAGCATACTGTGCTGGCATATGACATGTGGGGTTCAAACGCTGTGGGTAAGATTCCTCAAGTTGTAGTCTTCCAGATAGGGGGTCCTGCTAAATGTACATGGGCTGAGACTACCTTCCATGCATTCTGCACAAGGCTGTGCAATATCATTACATAACTGCATCCCTCTCAACCTTTGCATAATTGGTATTCCCACCATGAAAGGTGGACTGTATATGTGCCTATATGTATATCTATATGTACACCAATGGATGTTCATATGTACGCCCAAGCTCAATCTTGTAAACGTATTGCCATCCCTCATGTTAATAACCCTGTAACCATGACCTACCACATAGTTGGTAGTCTACTCAACACCGAAAGTGTGATGAGAGACTATGGGACAAAGGTGGACAGTAGTGTCCCTATTGATAATCACAGTGCCACACTAGTCATGTAAACTGAGTAAGGTCCACATGTCAACAGAAAAGGTGTGTCATGCATGGAATAAGAGGTCAGTGGTGCATTGTACTCATCAGTCATAACACACATGATAGAGTACATTGGCCCTGTCGGTATGTACCTCAGAAAACATCCACAGCGACAGTAGACTCCAGACACATACCTCACAAAGAGTATTACCGGACTCAAACAGATGCCCTATGCAGACTGTCCTACAAAACCACAGCTACACTGTGTCACATACCACCTACCCAGAGGCAACCTCTGCCTAGCACACAAAGCTATGCCAAATCCACAGGTGCTGGACATGCTCCATATATACTGATTACACTCCATACAAGCTACACACTGTACTGATCTAAACCCTGTAACATGAAAAAGCAAAACATGCTGGAGTGGTACATTATCATCTGAGACACATACCATACTCTGGAACTAACCACCTATCAATAGCAAATGAAGGTCCTCATTAGCAGTTGTCATGAATAATCATGATGAGTGGGTGTGAGATAGGAAACACAACCCGAGAGTCACCACTGTGGCTCTGCATGACAGGGGCACATGAACCTACATTACATGGGTGTGGAAGGGCAGGGTACCATATGGCTATGCTTCCATAGGTCCTATGGATAATAGCCTTTTAGCTACCTAGGACCTAATACACACACACGTGTACTTGTTGCTTTACTTGCTATGTGAGGTTGACTGGGTGTGATGGTGAATGTGTAGGTGAATGTGTCAAAGCTGTATATATGTGTGATAGCCTAGTGTGAAACCATCTATATCATGGTATGTAGTGTTGTAGCTCAAATCCCAGCAAAGCATACATATGCTATTGCTAGGCAGGAAAAGCAGTAAGGCATATGGGTGACGTAGTCCCATGGTGTTGACCGGAGTGTGCCATTGTAGGCTTAAGCAGTACATGTATGCTTATTGATTGGTAACACTAGTGAATACAAATCCTGTATGAACAGTAGTACTACCTGAAGCTGTAGGCCTAAACAGCACAGTATGGTTTATATCCACATTGCTTGGACACACTGTTTTGTTTGTTACCTGTAGTCCTCACACATTACAAACCTCAGGCATGAGGTTTTGCAGGTGCTGACACACAATACTGTACATTACACATGTAAAACTGATCTGGGTTGCCATACATATGTGTCCTGTAGGTATGTCTGATGTGTGTGTGGGTATGCCTGTAACATGGCCTTGGTGGTATGTGTGTCACAGGATATATGTGCATATCTAGCAACATGTGTAGTGATTTACAGCAGTATGCCACCTATAATGATGAATGTGCACATTTGTTACTGAGGGGTTTGCTATCAACAAGTAGCGTGGTGCACTGATAGTACTTAAACTGTACTTAACATTCATTTCAATGGATGACAAATGTCTGCATGCATTAGCTTCATACACATGCCCTGTGGCTAGGTGGTGCATTGTGTCACATAGAGTGTACCATGTACTGTTGTATAGGCTTACATACTGGTTCCACTTTGTTGCTGTGAAGAACATGTTTTGGAATATAGTATGTGCCAGGCACTGTCAGGCAGTTGTGGGCTGAGCAGTCCTATGTGGTATGACAGGTGTGTATCTACTGACAGCCAATAGGTTGCTATATATGGCATTTCATTGATGTCTGTACTTTAGCATGTTAAGTGTGCCACATGACATGCTCACAATGACTGTTTTATTGTCTTACAGGAATATGTCTCACAACAGGAAGCCTGCATATTCCCCTGAGGAGGAGAAGGTCATCTATGATGCCCTGGTACAGCATTACAAATTGCTGTTTTCCAGATCTAGCCATGACCAGCATGGACACACAGCACTGTGGCAGGATGCTGTCTGTCGGGTGAATGATGTAGGCATGCATAACCGGATGGATGAGCGGGTACACCATCACTGCAGTGATTTAATCAGACATGTCTGGCAGAATGCCTCTGATGTCCACAGACAACAGCTTGCCACAGGTGGTGGTGCATCAACACATCCCCCTCACCAGAGTGGAAGAGCTGCTCCTCAGTGTGGTGGCTCCTGGACAAGCAGTACAACAGACATGCATCATCATGGAGGCCGGAGTCACCCAGCACGTAGGTACAGAGCATGCAGGTAACATGGCATATCTGTAGACTACTGTTAGATTAATTGTTAGAACATGCATTTACCAGCTGTGTACTGTGTATTCAGAAGAAGCGGTGCCTGGTGTCATGCAATACTGGTAATTTGGAACATAATTTGTATGCCTGTGACTGTCACCTCTTGTACTACTGTGGAATTGCAAACACACAGCAGTAATACCATAGTTGTTGACACTGACAAACTGTCTCATATCCTTATAGGTCCCTCTGGTGTGATAACAGGACAGCGCACCCATGTTGGTGAGTGTTCTACATTTAATATAGCATATAACATTTGCATGTCATAGGAGACATGTAGGCCATATACACATGTAAAACACCTACACATAATGCATGCTCTGCATGTTCTCTGTGGGACTATGCACATCCCAGTAACATGAGTATCCACCTCAAACACATGCAATACACAGAGCATCCCAACCAATTGTGGTACACTGTAGTGGACATTGTATAGGCAGAGTCAATACACATGCATACAACATGCACCACTTTGTCTTATGCAGTTAGTGGTAATTTGATACACATGGCATATGTTGACACCTGCTGTAAGGTCATACTCCAGTATCCCAAATGTCAACAACACAACACACATACTATACCTGGGGGTAGAGGACTATCATGGGGCAGTGTGACACACTTCAACACACAATACATTCATGTGAGGCAATGCTCCCTATTGAACACCTTACATACCCATGTAACAATTGGCTGTGAAATGGTTAATGTAGCCAAAGTGGTGCAGGTCAGGTACAGCAAGATAGTTGCCAGTGTGACATACATTAGTGGCCTTGGTTGACCACATCATGCTGCCTGATGATGGCTCATGGTACTACACTACATCCAGTTACAGTAACTACAGTACTACACATAGCATTCATTGCTACACACCTGGCAGTTGTGTGCATCCGGCCATGGTATGTATACCTATGATCGATGGTGCACAGAACATTGGAAAGCATTCCAGACTTGCACAGCAATGGTGTGTCCATGTGCACGTTGTGTTCCAGGGTGAGGCCAACCATTGAACAACACACATGCATCAAAGGCATGTATACTATTATCAACAAGGACTCTCCACACTCGCACTGCATGCTGTTGAGCAACACACATCCTGCATGCAACTTGACTGAGTAGTGTATGTGTGCATGTGTTCATGTGTGCATGTGTTCATGTGTTCATGTGTGCATGTGTACATGTGTGCATGTGTGCATGTGTACATGTGTGCATGTGTGCATGTGTTCATGTGTTCATGTGTGCATGTGTACGTGTGCATGTGTGCATGTGTGCATGTGTGCATGTGTCCATGTGTGCATGTGTGCATGTGTGCATGTGTTCACGTGTTCATGTGTTTGTGTGTGCATGTGTGCATGTGTGCATGTGTCCATGTGTGCATGTGTGCATGCGTTCATGTGTGCATGTGTTCATGTGGGCATGTGTGCATGTGTGCATGTGTTCATGTGTGCACGTGTTCATGTGTGCTGACACCATGTAGAGATTGTAAAGTGTGTTTCCTGTCTTCCTCTCACAGGTTCTGAGGTTGGGTTGGCTGAATGTGAATGCAGCAGGGAACCTGAAGTTACTGCCACAAATAGTGGAGATGATGAGACATGTATTGTGGCACAGGCAGGTTTGACAAGGTCTGTCGTTGGTCCGCCAATCGACAGTACACAGATTTCCACCCCATCTATGTGCACACTCATACGCCCAATACATCTCTCATCACCAATGGCCTTAGCCGAGGGACAGCATACAGTTGGCATTGACCAGGATAGTGTGGTATCCATGGCACTTGCATCCCCTCACAGCAGCTATACCCGGATTACTGGAATGGTACCACATAGGCATTTGTCCAGGGGTTCTCGTGGGAGCACCGCTGGTCGTAATGCCCCTGGCAGACGTGCCCCCACAGGTCTTACGACCTCAAGTATGTTCCGGGCTGTAATGCAGGCACAGGCACTTATGGAACAGTACACCAGACAGGGACTAAAGGCACAGAGGGCCCATTACAATGCTATCAATGACAGCATCTGTGACCTTGCCGTTGCCATCCGGAATTACACCGAGGTCATTGATAGACATTGCGGGGAAACATTAGATGCCCTCCACAATGTGTTTTCCATGAGCCAGATCCGTGCGGGATGGTTAAGACGTTGGCGCGGATGTATGCCAGCAACATAAATGGCTGGCAGTCATTGAGGATGGCCCACAGATAACAGCCGCTCCCGTAGTGGCAGTACCAGCCCCAGCAATGCTGGGGCTGGCCTGTTGACTGACCGTCCTATTAGACCAAATGCATGTGGCTCTGGCCAGTCCCAGCAGGGACATGGGCCCACTCGACATACCTCTGCCTCTGATGATAGTACTCAGTCAGGGTTGGTACCCGATAGTGTCCGTAGCACCCCTAACAGGCACAGGTTCTGTGTCCGTGGCCAGAGACAATGATCTGTACAGCCTGGCAGGTACAGCCTGTGGCTGTCCCACAACCTCCCGTATATGGCAGCCACATGGTGGAGCTGTGTGCATGCAGACACACACACATTAGCCAAACAACTAGGGCTCACACATACACACACACATTACATCAACATTGGCCCATGCTGTACTGTTGTTCCTCACGCACACACACACATACACATACATGTCGATTGGATGGGTCAATGTCGAGCTCTGGCAAACCAACAACACACCCTGTGCATATGATGACACCTGTGCCGCCTCCTGTCATCTGTAACATTGATGCAGGAACAGGCTAACATGATGCTGATGCACAGGGTGACATTATATCAGTGTAGCAATATTAGCATATTGTCAACAGGAAAGTCTAATGATACCCTTGTAGGTATATCTGAGCAGGCATGATGCATCAAAGCTATGACTGTGAATGTAGCATTGTTTACACCAGTGTTAAGTCTGAGTGTGTATTGTCCGCCCATGTGCCATGTGGCTGAAGTGTATAATGTTGCCAGCATGTGTCAGTGCATGGACAGTATGTGTGTGATGTGTGCAGTACAGATTAGCAGGTGTACATCTGTGAACATGGTGGGTGCACACAGTCTGCATGTACGTGCATAGTGGACACATGGGATGTGTGACATGCCCTGTATTACACATTAACATCTCATAGTATCTCTCAATGATCAGTATGCATTCTACTACAGATATGTTCTAACATGGGTACACGTGTGTGTATGACATGGTTTGACACTATGCTGTGGGTGATACTGTTAATATCTGTCAATGTTTTTCATTCTGGTAGTATACACAACCTCAACAGCTTGACCATAACCAATCATTAGATGATGTCCTGACAACTGACACACAGATGTGGGGAACTCAGTAACAGTTGGATCCTTCCGGTACTATACTATAACAGTAACCAGTGGTATTGACAGCCACCCATTCCTGGGACCACACGTGTTTGGCATATAGCCCTCTTAGGTACATGCAAACACACTAGGGATATGTCCATCCACATCTGTAAATGCATGCATTGGCCTACAATGCATTCTCTGGATGGGACACATATCCTACACAAGGGTATCATACAGACAGATACCTGTTGTCCAACACATGCTGTATAGCTCTAAGCCAGCTATAGCATAGTCATCCACATTTACTATACATACTATCCCGACAGTACCACATAGGTGGTAGGCCCCAACATGTATGTTGGGTAGCAATGTGTACATACAGCCAAGTGTTATGTCATCTGTCCCTTGGTAGCCACATATCCAGAGGTATTGTGGAGTCCCTCTGTGTATCACATAAGACATTAGGGGCCTGTATGCATATCCACAAGGCTTTTGTACACCTATAATGACTGTCCATTATTGCCAGATGTTGTTGTGTATGAACATGTCTGACATGTACCCCAGGCATGTACCCTCAATCACACTACTCTATAGTAACTGTCATGGGTGTGTGTGGCACAGATGATCTTGGCCACAGATCACTGCAGTGGCCGGCCTTGTCACATACATACATATGTGACCTACGATCTGAGAAGCAGCGGCACAATCTGTCAAAGGAAACAAATGTATTGATGCAGTATGCAGGCTTCACACCTATGTACTAATTGAGGTCACATGTACATATATTTATTTGCCACACAGATACCTGATGTGTGCAATGCACATACTGTTTTAATCCTGATATGTCATACCATAGAAAAAGCAAAACCCACACCACATTGACCAACAGTGTCACACACACTCAGCAATTGCAGGATTTAAACCCCTACCTATGTTAGGATATTAGTGAGATACGCATTAACACAACGCACTATATGCTTTATTGGGTGTGCTGCTTTTTATGCTATATTTGTAGGATGCTGACATCAGCACACTTTCCAAAGAGGACTGTACCTCTTTTGATGTGTTTTCCCAATCTCCAAAAAGAGCACTCCTTTCAAAGGTATTCACACGTATACACTGTCAGCATTTGCAGAATTCAAACCCCTACCTAATTATGTTATGATAATAGAAAGATATGCATTAACACGATGCACTATATGCTTTATTGGGTGGGTTCTTTTCTCCTGCTATATTTGTAGGATGCTGACATCATCAGACTGTACATGGTAATGTGTGTACACTTTGTTTTATGCAATTCCAGGAATGAACCATGTTGGTCAGCAGGTGTTAACAGCTTGAACAGGACCCCACAATTCTTAGCTTGTGTGATCTATCTGTGGACAAATTGCCATTCCTTCATATGACAATACATATTTATGCACAGATTGTTGATTTTGTGGATATGACATGTGTCTGGGATGTTGATAAAGAGCTATTCAAAGTCTATGTGGGACATGTGTAGCTCCGTTCAGTGATGTATGTCCTTGGTGGCTGCCTTGCAAACAGTCTAGCATGTTTGGGAACCATGATCTGCCCATGGACATACCACAGTTTGTAGGGTTGTGTGTTTGTCAGCTTCCAATAGCTCTGTTTATGACTTCAAGTCATGATGGACTCCATGGCCTTGCAGATCAGACTTCATAGGCTTATTGGACTATACTTCCCATGATGTGTTGTGTACCAACACTTGTGGGGAGTGCCATATGTTGCTGTAACACATTCAACTGTTTCAGATCCTGTGGAGAGGGTGAGGCTCAACAGACTGTTCAGGTGCAGGGTCTGTTTGTTCTGTAGTTTACTCATGACACATATAGGGAAACAATGTAATCCAATTGCTGCCATGCTTTTGGCTTTGGGGGGAGCTGTTTACCCATTCTACATGTGATATCTCCTGGTATGATGATGAGGCCTTTCATCAGTGGGAGGTGGGTATGTATATACGGGCCTGTCTGACAGGATGTCGGCATTGTCAGTCAGGTACAGTTGTCCCTGACTCAGGCCATTTTTGAGTGTACATTGCTATTTATGACATAGCTGAAGGAGGTGTCATGTTTCAGTCTGGACTCCTTTGCAGCTACTCTTTACAAAACACCGAAAAACCTGAGCACTAAACCCCTGTTATACTCTTTTACACACTTAACACCCTACTGATCCTTTGTGATCAGTCAACAGAGTATGTCATCATAATATCCTGGCATGTCCAGGGGTCGGTTTCGTGTGTACTCTCCAGTCCAGCTGGTGAATATTGGAATTTTGACACAATGTCACAACTGCCTTATGTACACCGACAACCCTCTCCTCCCCCCAACAAACTCAATTATATGTGAGAGATGAAACTATATAGACATACAGGAGGCTGAGCTCTCTCGACCCATGACTGGCACAGTCTATCAGGTGGTGACGGTAACCACACACACCACAAATCCAGTCTCACATAGACCTATAGCGACAGCAATCAAACTACATTATCACACATACACATACTTGGAGGCTGTAAATAAACTCTGCCTAAGCAGCAGAGACCTCCAAAGCAGACACACAAACAACTGCTACCCCACTACAATACCCACATATCACATAGTTCACAAAGTCAGTGTGCCACACAGTCACTGCCCTTAGGGCTAAACAACACACCTAATACATTTGTAATAGGTGACACTTATTGTCAGACACACTGACGTCCCACTCACCAGGCCAAACAAGGGGATGGTCACTTTGAGCTGTCTGTCGGGTGCCAGGATCAGCCACATAACATATGCACTCAGGTCACTCCAAAGCAAGTACATTAATGGCTCCATCATCGTCCATGCTGGTGCGAATAACCTCAGACGTTCCTCCCTGGACCACATGACATGATACATAGAGGAACTCCCTGATCATGTAGCCCAGGCCAGTATGACCCTGACCTTGTGTAGCATCTTATACTCACCAAGAATGATGTCACAGTATACAGACAAAATGATCACTTTTAACAGCTGGCTAACATATTGGTGTCATTCAAAGGGGATCCAGTGTCTGTCAGCCTGGGGTGACATGCTCGACATGCCACATAGCTTCGCTATGGACAGCTTGCACCTGTCACCCTTGGACTTTCGAATATTGGCTAAGGCTCTTGCCACCCCCATAATGCCTTTTATAAGTGAGGCTCAAAAGACAAACCCAAATCCATAGACATTACAGGGTAAATGAAACTAAGGGTAATGCTGCTCAACACCAGATGTGTTACCCTCAAAATGCGCCCACTCAGGACTCTCCTCAGTATGGAGAATATCGATATCTGTGCAGCAACAGACACCTGGTTCAGGCTCCCAAATGCACACCAGCAGTACCAGGTTATACTTCATACCATGCTTTCTGACCACAAGACTCAGAACGGCCAACACAAATAGGGGGAGTATCCATATACATCACAGATACACACACCTCCAGGTTAGTAGCACTGCATGAAGAATCACAGACCATACATGTGCAACTAATAGTGTGCAAAACTGCCTGTCTGTTCGTAGCCTGCTACAGACCACCCTCCCAAACTCAGGAACCACACTCAGCTTTCCTGGGAACACTGGAGAATATGAAGGTCTCCCCAAACACCATTATTTTGGGTGACTTCAAATACCCAAACATTGACTGGGGATACTACTGAAGCCCCAACAACCTCACCCAACAGTTGCTACTATTTGTAAACTCAAATGCTATGGCACAACCGGTCACCACACCCACAAGATGGGAAAACATATTGGACGTGATCATCACCAACATGGGGACTCTATGTTCCATACCAGAAGTATAGCCCTCATTGGTAAAGTCAGACCATACATTTATCTCACTGGACATCCATATCCCGTCCCCACACCCATCGTAGGTAATCTTAGTGAACTTCTCAAAAGCAAACGTCACACTTCTCCAAACCAAGGTGGTATCCTTCAAAGACCCTGGGACAGTGGTAAATACAGCTCAGAATGCTGAATCATTTACAAACGCATTCTATTTACACCTAGTGGACTGCATGGATCGTGCTATCCCAAATAACAACAAGACTCACTCCTCCAATGGCAGGGGACCTGTCTGGTGAACCCCGGCCATTAATAAGCTATACAATGAAAGGAGGAGGCTACTACATGATAGAGCACAATCTCAGACAGGGAAGGCATCTGTGATCTGTACTAGCAGAAAGCTACGATCACTCATGAATTCATCTAAGGCCCACTTCTAACTGACAATTGCACCAAACACTTAGGAAAATCACAAGGCCTTCTTTAGTTATGTCAGGAACCTGGGTGGACACTCACTGATATGCTGTGACTTACTGCATAATGACTAAACATACCCTGAACCCACAGACATTGCCAACATCCTGGCAAACAGGTTCAGTGCAGATGTCTCCCCCCATCCCCCCTAAGTAGCAACTGTCCATCCCAACAGAGTGTAACCTCCCTGACATCACAAATGAACAGGTGAGTGCTGCCCTCCCCAAAGCAGACAACACTGCATCAATGGGAACAGACGGTGTCCCGGCCTGCATCTTACACAAGCTTCATTACAAACATAACCCTCACATTATGTCACTGTTCAATATCAGAGTTACTACAGGATATGTACCCAAGGAATGGCATACAGCAACAGTGGTCCCGCTCTACAGAGGTGGTGCCACAATGGACCCCAGACAATATCGCCCTATAAGTCTAACTAACCTGTTCTGCAAAGCTATGGAGTGTATTGTCATGGAACTCATACACATAGACATCGGGAACCTAAAGAAACTGTGACCTACACATTTCAGCTTTGTTGTGAGCAGATCTTGCCTCTTGAACCTGTTTGTATTCTTTAAACTGTTACCAGGTCCATAGATGTAGGGAAGGTTGTCCACACAGCCTACGTGGACCTTGCAAAACCCTTCAACACAATACCCCACTCGGCCATTATACATAGGCTCACCCCCGTCAATATCGACACATATCTCACAAGATGGATTGCTAACTGGATCAGGGATGGCACCCACATGGTCAGTATTGCAGGTGCCATGTCTGACTATATACCAGTTACACATGGCATGCCACAAGGCTCGGTCCTGGGACCTCTCTTGTTCAGTATATATTTCTCTGATGTACAGGCTTACACAGGAGGAATATGGCTGACCATGTTCACAGATGACTGCAAACTGGGTGCCATAATCAGCTCTACAGCTGGCACATGCATACTCAAACTGGGTCTCACAGAGATGGATGACTGGTACCAGAGCCATGGCCTACAGTTAACTGCCATTAGATGCATAGTCATCCCCTTTGGGAATAACAACATGTCCACACATTACCACATAGGTGTTAATCCATTACGTACGGTAGGAGTTGTTAGGGGTTTGGGGACATGACTTCTTCGTACTCTCTCCTTTGACAATCACGTTGCCAAAGTGGTTAGACAGACCTTCTATATAGCCCACCTTATCCCATATGGTTTCACATCTAGATCAAGTGAGGTCATTGTGCCCCTATACTCATCACGACCATGCTTGGTTACAACGCCCCATTTGGGATGAACCTTACCTGACACCTGCAGTAACTGTAATGGCCACAAAAGTTCCTCAACAAGCAGATCTAGGGACTCACACAGATGTCCTGCGCAGTTTGGATGCAATAACTCCAGATCTACTCAGTCGCTTACTGCCTACTCGGATGTGATGTGTGCCTGTTGTTTAAAGAAATGTCCAACCCAGAATTAATGGAAATGCTCCATCTCAGGATATCCGAATCCCTTGGAGCTACTCACTCCAGGGACATATACCTCAGCACATATGTTAATAGGACATTCTTATCCCAGAGGCTCCACTCACTCCGGAATGTAATCCCAGTTTCGCATATGCAGATCCACCCACTGACCACCTACAGGAGACATCTTGACAAGTCTTCTGTGTCCCTGCTAGACAGAGGCACAATAGATTAAACATAAATGGGCTATCTTGTGTGACCTACTAATCACAGGCACAGTGTACTAATCTGACAGGGTTGCAAAAGCCAAACACACTCTGTCTAGGCTTGTACATGCCCAACCTCTGAACCTATGATAATGTTCAGGATGCACAATGTTTATTGATTATACTGATTGCAGGTTTTTATCGTCTTTGCTTTCCCACTTTCTATGAACAACTTAGGTATCTGCAGAACATATTTGATTATGACAGGGTTCCACGATATTATATATGTGTCTGTTGTCATATAACTGTGTGCACAGGCTGGATTGCTGAATAGTGAGAGGTTCCTGGGTTAACACATGCAACTGCCGGATATGTGTGGCCCACTGCTGTACTCAGACATGGCCTAAGTGTGTGAGCATGCCCAGTTCAGACTTTCAGTGTTTTGTTGCCTGACATTTGTCTCATTTATTCAAGTGTATGAGCATGCCTAATGTGACCTTTCAGTATGTTGCTGTTTGAGGTCCACTACATTTGTTGATGTGTGTGAACATGACCAATATTAACATTTATACTGTGTGTGTTGAAAGTCAGGTTCTATTCTTACTGCAGGACTCACCTTTGTGGCATAACTCGACAGGGGTTATGCTGTGCCTGCAGGGTTTCCATGAGATACTTTGCATAGACTTATCAACATTTCTTCATACAGGCTGACCACTGCAATACTATCATGGTTTAGTGGTTCAGTACTGCGACTATAATGCACAGTATCCTGGGTTCAAGGCCCATCACTGCTTTATATTTTCATACTAAGCAGGCAAGACTGCTTAATGGCCAGTAGAGCAAATATGAGCATGTTGGCATTGCTGGACGTTGCCCAATATTACTCAACATTGACCACAGTTGTGCTAGTTGGTGTATGCGATTTTGTTTACATATACTACATGGTGGTAAATGCTGTTTAGCACTGCTTTATATTGCTTAACACATGACAATCATGCCTCAAGTGGTGCTGCAGGGGTGCCTATGTTGGATGCACATACTACTCTCCCTATAAATGTTTGAAAGCAGGTAGTGTCAAATTTGGCATCCCTTTTACTATATGTGCGAGTCAGAGAGAGGTATCATTTCCAGAGTTTCTACTGAGCCAGTGTATGTGCTATCTGTTGCCTCTTTGCCAAGGCCAAAGCATACTGGGCACGCCTCCTTCTGCCTACTGGGGCAGGCTCAGGTTGTTCCTCCTCCGAGTCACGCTCTGCCTGTGATGGCCTTGGCAATGGTGGGGGGTTGTTTGGCCCGCGCCTATGCTGGTCCTGCTGCAGCTGTTTTGACAGGATCATATTATGTAGCATAGCACATACCATGACAATTTGGGTACATGTAGTTGGTGAGTACTGCAAGGCTGCACCAGATGTGTTCAAGCACTGGAACCGTGACTTGAGCAGGCCAAACAGATGCTCGATTACATTTAGTGTTTGTGCGTGTGCCTCATTATGGCATTCCTGTTCAGGTGTGTGTGCTTTTCTGATGGGTGTCATCAGCCACGGCTGAAGTGCATAGCCAGCATCCCCCACTAGGTGA
Organism: Protopterus annectens; assembly: GCF_019279795.1. NCBI lineage: Eukaryota > Metazoa > Chordata > Ceratodontiformes > Protopteridae > Protopterus > Protopterus annectens. Next base: position 972,042,405 of record NC_056731.1, read on the forward strand.
CGATGTGGGATGTCCCCATTGGCAAATGTCTGGTACAGCCGCGTCAGATGCCAGATATGGAAATCATGGTAGCTTCCAGGGCAGCCAGCACACGCATTCAGTATTATGCCCTGAGCATCACACATGACCTGGCAGTTGATGGAGGGGAAGCCCTTGCAGTTGAAGTAGAGCCTACACCACTCACCGGCTGGTGCTTTGATGCATATGTGCGTGTAGTCTATTGCACCCACTACCTCAGGGTATTCCGCTATTTGCTGGAAGAGATGCATATTGCTGGCCAATACCTCATGGGAATTGGGGAAATATACATGATCACTGACATGTTCTGATATGACATCCAGGAACTGGTGCAGTACTCTGGATGCTGATGCCTGTGATATCCCCATCATATCACCAGTTGGTCTCTGGAAGGTACCTGTTGCTAATATTCTTAGGCCAACACATACCTTAGTTTCCACTGGGATGGGTTCCCCTCTGTTGGTTCTGTGTGTGAGGAGTGGCCTGCACAGCTCAACAATTTACTGCAGGAGGTCTCTGTTCACTCTATAGCTTTCCACTATCTCCAGCTCATGTAGCCCCTGGTAAGTTACCCTGGGCCTGTACACTCTTCTCCGTCTCCTCACTGTGGGTTGTCCAGCAGCATTTGCATGGTCACCACCCTCAGCATGTTGCATATGTCGCCTTATAACAGCAATGGCAGCCCCTAACATTTCTTTGTCTCAGTAAAGCTTTTTCAGTTTTCACTTCTATTAGCTTACTGCAGTGTTGCAGTGTCTCTTGAGTGAAACATAATGGACTGTTGCTTGCAGACTTTTAAGTGCTGGGCTGGACTGGGCTAGTGACTGCCTGTGTAATTGCCTGATTCTGATTGTTTTCACCTGCTAGCTCTGCTAGTACTCCCTGGTAACTTCCTACTATTTGTTGTGCTTCCTTTTTCCTTTCTGTTTCCTCAAGGGGGCAGTGCCGTGCACACAAGCGCAAACACACGCATAGCAACTCACACGCATGCACACATGCTTACTTGGACAAAAACTTGCTTATTCTTGTTAAAACGTATGCACACCAGCGCAAATGCGCTTACAACTATTTCAACAGCCTTATAAATGCTTACTCTGGCTTAAACACGTGCACATACTCTTACACGCGCACACAGTCTTACTCGGGTTTACAGGTGTGCACTCACACGCATACACGCTCAGCAAGAAACTTTAGTGTTATCCATGGCATACACCTTCAATTTCTTGCCTTTACCTAGCCAACCTATTGACACACTTCTTTCAATGATATGTAAAAGACAGCTGACACATTCCACTCTGCTCCAATGAGCTTCACTTCTTTCATACATACCCCCCTCGTGATGTCACCTATCTTCTACTCTGTTACTCCCCTTATCCTATTCCTACACTCCACTGACTGTGCTCATTTGCTATGTAAACTTGCGATTCTCTATCCTAACCCTCATTTGCATATGAGTGCCTACTAATGCTTGTTTACATCTCTTCGACTGAGCTTCCCCCCTTAGCAACCTCTACTCGGTGGCCATGTTGTCTTCAGCCTGCCATTCCCTTGCATTGTAAATTCATATTAGCAATAAAATCCACATTTGTGGATCTTAATTACTGATTTTCTGGTTTCTAGGGTGCAGCGTGTTTGCGCGGTGCTGCGCTATGCTTAAACCCCGGAGATCGGGATGAAAAAAAAAAGTTATTTTATTTTTATTTTGCATCACTGAACGTTGCCAATGGCCAAATTTTTGGCCATTGGCATGCTTCCTCATGTAAATGCATCCTTTTTTGGAGCTGTCATGGCTCCATTTTGCTATTTGCAGAACCGTACTCAGTTGTCAACTGAGTACATTTCTGCAAATAACACTACTCCTACTCGGACAGGTTCGTGTTTCCTGGATTGCAAATTTACCTCATTTGCATAGCTTTCGCTTGCAATTGAGGTAATTTGCATTGCCAAGCCCTGTCCGTGTAGGGCTCGTTTTGAGAGCTCTGTTGCACGCCTTTACCGGCTGTTCCTGAATCGCTCGGCGGACATGTTGGCTGATTGGAGTCTTACTCTACTCTTAGACTCCGTGCAAGCCTTCGTGAATCCAGCCCATGGTGAGTAATTTAAAAGAGTAAAGTGTAGGAAAAAGAGATTAATAGTCATTAAATCAATTTATGATGTATAAACATCACCCATAGGGAATGGCTGGTTAAGGAAATTTTTTTTGCCCCCTTGTACCACATTGTTACCAGCACATCCCCCAGTATCCAATGTCCACACCATGTCTGAAAGCTAATCTCCAATCCCGTTGAACTTACCCTTTTTTTTTGGCTGGAGCTGGTCATGGATCCTGAGGGTGCACTGGGGGCTCATCCTGCCAGACTGGGGGGATTTTTTATTTATAACCTAACCAATCCCATTCCCATTTCCAGCATACCCCCCCCCCCCCCCACACTCACTGATTACATCTGGAGGCATCCCCCTCTTTGGACTATGCATGGGGAGTATTAATGAGCATCCTTCCTTCTTGGAAGACACACTCATCCCTTCCCTGCTTCTCTGTCAGTCCCACTAGCCACTAATCAAACTTGCATCAACTGGGCAATATTGAGGGGTTTTATCCCTCTATGCTACCAGAGCAGAATTTTTTTAGAGAAAAAGATTAAGATAGGGACTGAAAAATAATTTGGCCATAAGACCTTGTGGGAATAGCTTAGAAGAAGCAACATGGGAAAATAATAATGGAATTGAGTTGCCTTTAAAGTTGTCTTAAGCAGATGATTTAGTATTAATAGCAAAGAATAAAGTCTGACTGGAGGAAATATTTGTTCAAATGCAATTACAGTAGGGGAAAGTATATACATATATATATATATATATATATATATATATATATATATATATATATATATATATGTGTGTATGTGTGTGTGTGTGTGTGTGTGTGTGTGTGTGTGTATATATATATATATATATATATATATATATATATATATATATATGTATATATATATATATATATATCTATATATATATATATTTAGATTCACTATACAATCTCGAAATACTGAAATGTTGAATTTCAGTATTTCGAGACTGAATAGTGGAAAACCCACATACCCGTAAACCCAAAATTATGAACAGCACAATCATGGCCATTCACACACACACAACCAACACATAAACACACACACATTCTTCTTTTGGCTTTTTCCCGGTTAGGGGTCGCCAAAATGGATCATCTGTCTGCTCATGATTGGCAGTGGATCTTTACAGTGTTGAGTTGCCAGCCCGGCGCCCAACCTTCCACAGAAGGCACACACCTGCACACATTCACACCTAGGGCCAATTTCGAGTGTCCAATTCACCTACTGCGTGTCTTTGGGAGGAAACCGGAGCACCCGGAGGAAAACCACGCGACCACAGGGAGGACATGCAGACTCCGCACAGAAGGCACCCCAGCTGAGACTCGAGCCAGAGAACATCTTGCTGTGAGGCGGCAACGCTAACCACTGCATCACCGCGACCGCCCCATCTGAGGACCTCATACTGCAAGGATATAATAGTTGTTAATACACATCTCTGTCCCCCCCACCAAATCTGCAACAACGATCTGCTCACACAACTCAATGGGTATGTGCACAGCAGACCTACTGTTGGGACATATATTGTATTCCACATCAGTTTGTGTAATGTGTTTGTAGTCATGTTCCATGTTGAAACGCTATCATTGGTGGCCTGTTATGAACAATGTCACCTGCATGCCAATGTAAGAACCACTATAGTTCCATATATGCATGTGTTCTGTTTGTTACGTGACTGCTGCACATCTGTTGTTTTGTGTTATTGGGGATATCTATGCATGCTGTTAGACATAATCCTGGAATGTGTGGACTATTACTACCCACTTATGTTCTCTAACAGTGACACAATAGCATGTTTGGGAAGACGGTTGCCGGCAGAACCACCTCTTCCACCTCATCTGGCCATGTTACCAGGCAACATCACATCTAGGACCCACACTGGGACCTCATCATCTACTGATCCTGCACTACCTTCAGGTGGAACCACCTCTTGGAATGGTGTTCACCTACCCCTGGGAGCACACACAGACAGGATCCTGTCACCCAAAGTCAGGTCCAGGGTCTGGTGCATAGGAAGCTCCACAGAGACTTGGGGGATGTGCTACAGCACCTTGAGGCCCTCGGTACACAATTACAGGGTCCGCATGCTCCTCCTGCTCAGTCCCCAGTCAAGGCACCTTCAGGGCCATGAAGATAAGCACACACACATACACCTACTTAACTACACTAAAATAAAAATAACAACACACACAAACACACTTAACCTACCTATAAGCAGGGGGGCAAGCCTCACTGAACCACCCATGTGGGGGGCTGAACCCCCCCACCACTACTTATATATTCTAACTCCAAGGTCGCACTAAACACACAAACACACAAAAAACACCACCACACACACTCACACACACTAAATTCCCTACCCAATACCCTCACACAAATACCACTTACCTGAAACCCCAGATAAATCCACAAACCACACCACATGTCACGAACATGACACCACAATAGCGGATTCGACATCTACGGATTCGACACTTCCGCATTCGGCATAGTGCAGTTTCTCGTAACTTCACTTTCCACTATTCGGTCTCGACGTACTGAAATTCGACATTTCAGTACTTCGAGAATGTCTAGTGAATCTATTTCTATATATATATATATATATATATATATATATATATATGTATGTATATATATATATATATATATATATATATATATAGATAAATGGATCTAGGATGTTTGCTCGATCCATAATAACAGAACACACTTTAACAAAAGCACTTTTATCGAAAAAGCCCTTTCGTTAAAGCATGTTACAAAAATAAAAATAAAACACTATGTAGGGTGCTATACCCGGTACACCCCCGCACTTTAATATTGTCGCTCCAAGACCACACTACAGTGAGGAAAAGGGAAATTTCCCTTACTCGCACCATAGTACAGCCTCGGCAACAGGCATACTTACAGAAAAGTGCTTTTTCTGTGAAAAGCGCTTTCTCGTAATTATGCCCGGTTGTTTGGGTTTCGGTCATTTGCTCACTTGAGCAAATGTCCTAGATCCATGTATATATATATATATATATATATATATACATATATATATATATATATATATATATATATATATATATATATATATATATAGATATGCATATATATATATATATATATATATATATATACATATATATTTTTTTTTATATATATATGATAATATTAAAGGATTTGAAATTAGTACATTTTAGGGGATTTTTATTTATATGAAATTATAGTAGTGTAGTTGTGTGAAATTTGGAAAATATCAGGTTGTAACAGAACAACCAATAGATCTGTTGGATGAAATAAGAAAATTGACAGAGTGGTGGAAGGTTTTCCGATTATCTATAAGAAAAAATGTATATACGTTAAATACTTAAGTATTTAGGAAATTAGCTTGTTCGGGTGGTGTATATATGCTTCTTAGTGGTATGGAAAAAGGGTCAATAGATTTTTTTTTCTTATTACTGTGTTCAAGAATAAATCTAGTGAAAAGAGGAATAGGATATAATGATTACTAAATGGGAACTTTATTTAATAAATATTTCCACTAGGCTTTGACACACTTATTTTGGATGATAAAATGGTACATAAAAATACGTATAGTAATTTGAATGTATTTTTTTTTAATCATAATTATGTATGGGACAGAACAAAGTACAAGAAAAGAAAGAATGCAAATATATTGAAGGTAAAGAATATGAAAAGAGGATAAAAAGATGGAAAAGTGGACTGTATTATGTCAAAACAAGGAGAAAAAGTTGGTACAAAAATTACAAAATTTGTTTTTGTTTATATTTTTGTGGAGATATCTAGGAAAAGATGTGAATGATGCATTTAAATAATGCCAAAATAGTTTGAAATGTTTATGGAGAAAGGGGTTATGGGACTTATATTTGATAAACTATATGGATAAACTACATGTAAAAGGAAATTAAAATATGTTATTTGAAGAAAAGATGTGTAACATATGAAGAAATGATGCAATACAGTTTTTTGGACTGAAAAAAGTTTGAGAAATGTTTTCCAAAAATACGACTCTAGATAGGATTCAAGAGTATAGACATGAACATGATGTTTTTAGGGAAATACAGCTACAGATATAAGATAGGAATAGATAAAGGGATATGGTTTTATTTAAATTTCAGCATTTGTGGAAAAAGTGAAGGATTATTGTACAACAAAAATGACAATGAAGAAATAATGTTTGAAATAAAATGAGTGTGGCTGAAGGGACAGGGAGGACAATCAATGAAGAATATTAAGTTGGGTATAATGAAAACAGGAACAATATGATAAGCTATAAGAAATATTTAAATATTTACAGAATATGTAGAAATAAAGTAACCTCTAATCCCTTTGTTAAGTGCTGTGGGATTTCTTACTCCTCAATAATTCTACTATGGCAGATGGGAACTTACTTTAATGTCTCTCCCGAAGGACAGTTAGTCAGAATCAACCCGTCTTGCATCCTGACACAAGAAACACTATATTATCTAGTAGAAGATTGCATGGCGAAGTAATAAAGTGAGTAGTATGGTGATTATGAGTCAGGCACGAAGCATGAAATAATGAAATGTTATCAGATGAAATACAATACAAGAAGATGACAACATGTTTTGTCATTAATAAGTATGACAACATAAATAGGTTAACTGAGCTAATGAAAGATGGAATTTTGTATGAAAAAGTATGTATACACTTGATCATAAAAATATGACAGATTTCCCATCATATTTGGGTTACTAAAGTTTGCCAAAATTTGACTGAACCTCATTTACATCCCTTTGTACCTGCCAGAGGCACTAACATAAAAACCAAAGCAGACATGTTAAAACTTTTTTTCCAGTCTAGTTTATGTCACATTAAGCATTTAGTTACATTTTCTTTTAATGTTGTTGACAGAATAAGATCTTATAAAAAGTTGATAAATGCCATCTTGCTATAGTAGATGTAATATCTTTGTATACTGTAATTCCAACAGAGAAAAGATGTGGATTGGGTGACAGCTTACCTTGACTAGGTGATTGAACCTAGTGATGGGAATGTTGATTTTATTTATACAATTTTTAGAGATATATTGGACATTTTTTGAAGGGGGATGGATATCAATCAACAAGATAATGTAGAGGCACTGGGAGTTTTAATGGCTTCCACTAACATTTGTGTGCAGCACGGGGAAATATATTTTTATTTTAGAGAACATTTTAAGAATTGTAAAGTATGCCTGGTATTCATAGCCTGGGGCTTCATAAATGTATAACAATCATGTCCAAATAGCGGCCCAACACAGATAGGTAAATAAGGTCAGTGAAATTAATTTGCAATGGATACAGAAAAGCAAAGCAATTTTTAAAACAAGTTCACTTTTCACATAAGTGTAAATTGTGTAAAGATCTTCATTTCAGAATTGTGAATTACTTTACAAAATAGTAAGTTGTATATGCTTTGACATGTCACAGGCAAGCACAGCTAAGTTCAGTCACACTCAAAGTACTTTAGAAAAGCTACATACAGTGTAGCACTTAAGAGGGATTTTTTAAAAAAGAAAAGGTGTTTATTTTCTTTTATTTGAGTAATGCTTTTGTGGACAGCCTGATGGTTTCTTTAAAGAATACAAAAGAGTTAATAAGACAGATTGAAAATGGGGAGACAAAACAAAGAAATGAGTACACAAAGGAAACAGCATGAGAGTTTCTGCTGGAAGAGGTGGGAGATGATGGGCACTATGTTTTTGTGAGGGACAGACCCCCCCCATTTTTTTTATAAGAGGGTAGTGGGTGGGAAATGGAGAAGAGGGTGAAGATGAAGCAGTAAAGGAAGAAGGACTGAAGAAGTGCCAGCTGCAGTCCACGTCCACAGAGCTTCAAACAATTCCAGTGCCTGATGGTGTTGCAGTGGAAGACCCCAATGTTGAGGGGTAGAGGCCGATTTTGGTATGGATGTCAGCACCAACTGAGTGAGCATTTCTTCTACATACTGAAGTGAGGCTTCCAGTGGCTAAATTCTCCTGTCCCGATGCCAGAATGTTCTGAACCAAACTCCAAAGCCCCTTTTCTGTGAGGCTTTTAGTCTGCCCTGTGCCTACACTGAGAGGACATCCTCGGTCAGGCAGAGTGTGATCTATACTTAACCTGGGAGGTACGTGCCTGGTCTGCTCTTGAGGGATTTGAAGCTTTATAAAAAGAGAAAAATGGGAGAGAAGCAAAACAAAAAAGGAGAAATAAATACATAAGCAAAATAAAAAAATGGAAAAAAGTGGGTAAAGACAAAGCACAATAAATCCAGAATCAGTAATTATTGCAGTTAATAAGGTTTAAAAAAATCAGATTATAAAACATTTCTCTAGATCTGTTAAGTCTTTAGTTGCATTTCTTTCAGCTGTAAAGCTATAACAATATTTTATACAGGGCTATTACTGAACTCAATTCTATAAACTTTCTTTTATTAGTTTTCCTTTTACTATTACTGTTGTATAATAATTTCTAGTATGTGCTGTTAAAAAGAGAGACAATGCAGTCTTCACTTTTCTTGCTGGGAATTATACTGGATTTGTTCCATAGCTATCAATAAATGAAGAAAGGATAATTTTATCTGTATTTGAATTTCTTCAGCATATAAACATATATTTACAGCAAATGCAAACGTTGCTGTCTAATAAAACTAAGGCGAGACCCCAGAATGGAAAAACACCCTCTTCAGCCTCAACAGGTAAATAAGACAACATATCAAATCGTCTAAGGATAACCTTGAGAAAAACTTTGCAATCACAGCCAAGGATAATTGTAAGCCCTTTTTACAGCTACCTACATAGATTAAAAGGTAGGACCCAAGCATGTGCCGAACTAGTGACTGGTGATGTCAGCACACACTGATCCTGGAGAGAGATAGCAAACCTGCTAGAGGACATACTTGGTGAAAATTATGGTGGAAATTTTACTTCCTTATCCCCTCCAAACTCATCACAAACCTTGCCCGCATCTTCTCCCCCACCCTATGTATCTGAACAGCATGTCATTAAAGCTTTGACTAAAGCAAAAAACACAACCTCTATGGGACCAGATGACATCCCAGGATGTCTCCTTAACAAACTAAAACATGAACTAGTATCACCATTAAGTACCCTATTCAATCACAACCTAGCCACTGGCTTTGTTCCTGTGGAATGGAGAACAGCAAAAGTTATTCAACTCCTCAAAGGTGGCTTAGCAGCAGACCCAGGGAATAATAGACGCATAAACCTGTCCAGCCTCATCTGTAAAGCCATGGAATGTGTCATCATGGACCTCATAAATAAAGACATAGGTGAACTCCAGATCCTGGAGCTGACCCAATTCAGCTTCATCAAGGGCAGATCCTGCCTGATAAACCTGGTGGATTTCTTCAAAAATGTGACCAAGGCCATTGGAGAGGGCACATCTGTACACACAGCATACCTTGTCTTGGCAAAGGCCTTTGATATAATCCCACACTCAGGCCCTTTGTTTTAAGATGGATTGCCAACTTTCTCACAATCTGGTCCTACACTATCAAATTGGTGACTCCACATCAACCAGCAGACCTGTCACCAGTTGAATGCTGCAAGGATCAGTTCTGGGCCCCCTACTCTTTGGTATATACTTCTCAAAAGTTTATGCCAAAAGTAAGGGGCTGCGGCTTACCAAGTTTGCAGATGACTGCAAACTGAGTGAAATTATTGAATCCCCAGATGATGCCAGTACACTTCAGGAGGGTCTTGCATAGACCAATGAGTGGTGTCTTAGTCATGTCTCAAACTGAATACAAATAAATGCATCTTCATTCCCTTCGGTAAAAACAATGTCCTTTCACACTATCAAATTAACAACAAATACCCTAAGTACCTACAAAGTGGTAAGAGATCTGGGTTCAGAAGTAGACTGCAAACTTAACTTTGACCACCATGTATCTACTGTAGTAAGGAAGGCTTTCTACATTGCACACTTGATTAGCAAAGGCATCACCTCTAGAGCAAAAGAAGTTATATAACCCCTCTATACCCGTCACTAATCAGGCCCATAATTGAGTATAACAACTCTTTTGGCATGTACTGTACAAAGCACATGCTGCAATTGTAGAGACCTCAGAGGTTTCTAACTAAGAAGATCAAGGGACTCCAGCATGTGCCTTACACAGACCAACTGAAGTCCCTGTCACTATTGTGTAGACTTCTTTGGGGATACTTTTGCCTGACTTGCAGAACAATTTCTGACCCAAGCCTAATAAATTTGCCTCATCTGTAAATCAAATGGGACTAGAACTACTAATTCCAGGGGCTGAAGTATGACATGTGACTTAAATAGGACATGCTGGAAGGACAGATTTGTCTCCCAGCCATTGCCTCATCTTTGGAATACACTGCCAATTCATGTGAAGCAGAGCACCTCTATGACAGTGTTCAAAAGGAACCTGGATGAGTGGATGGGACACTGTAAATTCTTACCAGGGTAGCTCCCACAACCCTCCTGGACATTGGTAGTCATTAATAAATACAATCCTGGTTATTGACTAGAGTATGGTATTACATTGGGATGACATGGCTAGGCTTGAAATGACCTCTGGGTCGATAGCCTAGTAAACTCCTATGATCCTATGATATATATATATATATATATATATATATATATATATATAGCTGTTATTATTAGTGCTTAGTGATGAACGTATTTTTTTCATACTCTAACAGCAATATGTAACTTGGATTTTTTTTTTGTTAAGATGGAAAAAATAAATGTCAACACAACAGGAATGTGAGCAATTATCTGTATAACTTTATAATATGTATCAGTTGTTAGTGTGTGATAAACAATGTTGGAGGGGCAGGGATTAGCCTTCAGATTGCTTTCAGACTGACATTAATTTGACTACATTTTGAATTTTACAAATACATCCTTATTTTGAAACACACGCACAAAAAAAATCTGAATATAAAGGCCAACAAATAGACTACTAAATAGGCTCAAAACATTTAGGAAACTGTAGCGCACATAACACCAACTTATACTTATTACAAAACACATACAAGAAAATATAGCTTAATTTGAGATATTAATAATTTATTAGAAGTTAGACAATTAAATTAGCAAATTTTGCTAGCAGCAGACAAAACACCAGGTCTTAAAGATAATATTAGTATAAAATGTCCATTAAAAGCACAACATAATTATTGTAAATGACAGATACTCATATTCTTTATTTGGATAGATTGCTTTATAAGTATTTAAGAATTTATTTTATTTTTCAGTGTTAAAATTAACTTTATCGTATTGTATTATATTACTTTTTTCTTCTTTTATCTATGCTATATCTTTTAAATTTTTAGTTAATTACTGTCACATGATCACATTAATCTTTTATGTGAGTCTATTTAAGTGAGTCTTTTAGGATGATTGTTAGCTCTGATGAAGTTCTATTGATTAAAAAAACAAAAAGTTCTTAGCGATATTTTCTTTTATGTGTTTTTAATAAGTGCTAGTCAGTGCTTTGTGCCATACAGTTTCCTAAAATATTCTTATTTTGGCTAGTTTAGGGCAATCAGTGCATTTCCATGGACAGCTTGGCATTGCTGTAGAGTGCTTCAGAGTTTGAAATTTCTGCAGCACGCCCACATTTTTCTGAAATATGTTCAGGTGCTATAGGACATGTGTTCATAATTGGCATAATGTCAAAATATGCTGTCATACCTTAGGACACGTTTGCATAACACTATGATTCATATACATTGCATAAAAAAATTGCCTAATTTGCATAACACTTGTGTGACTCATCCTGAATTTATGCCAATAGGATGAACACTGTCATGTTAATTCGCAAATAGCCAAGATGGGCTGCAAATATCTTAGTATTCCACAGACATCTCAGAGGAAGGAAAACATTATAAAATATTTATTATTTAGTAATAAACCCTTTAACAATTACTTTAATATTGATTTAAAGGTCACCTGTAATACATTTTGATATGTAGTGTGCATGTATTCACACCTTTGCATAACTGGTAATTTTTGTCATTTTGAAGTTGTCACCTATGATATGTGCAGTACATTAATAAAGACGTTTAGTGCAAAGGCCAGGGATAGATGAGGGTGATAAATGTATTGTTCTGTTCTTGATAATGAGGGACAGATACATGACAATGGTGGAGAGTAGTGCAGGTTATTTTTTGTGTAAGCTTTAGCATTGAATAAACTGTAGTTGTGTAGTTTAGATAACATTGCTATATGCATATTTAATGAAATAATACCTCACTGTGGATGGCAGGAATGGCTGGCCAATGGTTTGTACTTTAACAGCTGACATCATGCAAACAGTACTGTCAGAAGTGTTTGACTGTAGCCCTTTTATTTTTTTTTCTGTAGGACTGATGGAGAGTAACAGATCACAACAGAGACACAATAACTTTAGAAATGACGAAAATTGTTTCCTCGTGGCAGCACTTATACGGAAGCCTTATTTTTGATAAAGGTGGGCTCAGACAAAACAAGAGGAAAAAGCTTGGAGTGAAATAGTCGTTGAAATCAATGTCATTGAAAAAAGAAACAGGCCCCTGGCACAGTACAAGAAAAGTGCAAATAATATGGTAGCATGTGCTAGAAGCAGGACCAGGCAGAATGCAATTTCCAGGACAACTGTATGGGTGGGGGAAGCTCCAAATATTATTCAGTTAACACTAGATGATGAATACCTTCAGTCCATCTGTGGGATAACTATGAAACCAAAGATGGTCAAAGAGGAAAAATTAGAAGTGGTCACATCTAACCAATGTCTGCAGCAGCATTTACATCCATCAGCTCCTTATGGTTGGTTTAGAATGTATACCATTAATAGTCAAAACTGAATGGTGATGAGGACTGTTGTAATTAAACACAAAACAATTTGTTTTTTATTAGGTGAGCCTTGTACATCAGGAAATGATGAAAATGAAGGCAGTGTGCATGGCAAGTGCCCAACTCACCCACTTGTAAGCATACTGTGCCATATGCTGTTGCATTGTTATGAATTTTTTAAATAATTTCCTCATAGAGTCAGCATCAGAAACAAACAGTTCAAATGTACCAATAAATATGGATGTGTTCAGCAACAGAATGGTTGTTGCTGCTGATGGTAACACAGTTACATTTATGAGGTAGTCTGAGGGAACTGGCAAGCAGTTTCCAAATTTACTAGCAGGTTTTCTCATCTTACAGCATGTTAGTAACTACAGAAAATGACACTGCATCACAAATTCAAACACAAGCTGAAATTTCATTCAGGTTTGGACAGCAGGAACAACCCTGCACCATTATACCAGTATCTCCACACACAGAAGAACCCTGTAAGGATGAGGACAGACATTCTGTGGTCACTTTGCCAAAGTGACACCATTACAGAGGGGTTCCAGATGAAGGAAGTATTTACAACTACCTCTGGAAACACATAAAGCATTGGCTGCCCAGCAAGAAATGTGCTGTGAAATTGTTAGTACTCAGAGCACTGCAACAGAGAATCAGCTGGAAATGGTAAAAGTCCTCCAGGGTATGCCTGATGATTTTCAGCACTACTTTGAAATAGCAGAGGGCAGGCATAATGCCACGGTATCACTGTTGTGTAGTGAAGTGACACGACAAGCATCAGTTGCAGTCTCCATTCGTACATTAGTTTGGACATACCAGACTCAAGCTGAACTCTTATGAAGGGCAGGGGATGAGATGCTATCCGGACATGTGGGGAGAAATCACATTATATTACCACTGCTTTTCAAGACAGTAATGTCAGGACTCACAGAGAGCAGTCATAACCTATTTCACACAGGCCATGTCAACAGTCATCTACACATAGCAGAACCCTATGTTCTAGGTCACAGTCATGCGCACAAAGCAGTATCAAGTCAGTGACAGCAGGATCACCTTCCCACAGTAAATAATATCATGAGAGTAATTCACCTTGCAGTTTTCATGGTAGCCAGTCCTCCAAATCAATTGCACCATCACCAGGTCTATCAGTAAAAGCTGTAAATGACTCATTTGATCTGGAACTACTGTAAAAAATAACAATTGCCAAATAAGTCTGTTTAGTTTGAATAGGGCTGCATTGAGGATTGGAGGGCTGTATACACACACACACACACACACACACACACACACATATATATATATATATATATATATATATATATATATATATATATATATATATAAAATGGGAACAGCCGAAAGAAGATGATTATGATATATATATATATATATATATATATATATATATATATATATATATATATATATAGATTCACTTTATAACCTCGAAATACTGAAATATCGAATTTCAGTATCTCGAGACTATAAAACCGAATCCACAAAACACCGACACAAAAAAATGTGAAATTCATAACACCGAAAACACCGCACACACTATACCACACATACACCACAACACCCACATCACAACATAAACAAACAAAGCTACACACATACACAACTCATACACACATAAGCAGGGGGCAAGCACCCTGCACCCCCCATGTGGGGGGCTGTGACCCCCACACCCCCCTACTTATATATACTAACTCCGAGATCGCACAAAACAAAAGCCAACTCACACACGCACATTCTCCAACCCCTCACACACACATCAAATACATCAGCACACTCACACACACTCTAACTCCCACTCAAAACCCTTAGAAAACACTTACCTGACATAACACCTACAACCACACATGGCACCGCGCATCATCAAAACACAATCCCAGACATTATGCAGCGTAAGGTCATAACTGCGAATTCAACATATATTCGAGTTCGCGATTATGACCTTTTGCTATTTTTAACATTAGGCTTTATAGTCTCGAAATACTGAAATTCGACATTTCAGTAATTCGAGGTTATAAAGTGTTTCCATATTTATTTATTTATTTATTTATTTTACATTTGTTAACCGGGCTAGTCCAACTGGATACATGTCCATTTTCAGTGGAGGCCCAAGGAGAAAAGCTCCACTAACTACTACTTAACAAGTTAAAAATATACAAAAGTTATACAATAAAAAAAAACAATATCATAGGTTAATTACAGGCTATATAAGAATTTGATTTCAATGTGAGGCAGAGCAGAAAACTAGGTTAGATAAAATTGCTAGGTTAAGGTATGTTATTCAAAGACATAAGTATCAAAGTCAAGAAATAAGAATAAATAAAGAGGGATTGACATTTGCATTAATAAGAGGGAAACTGAAGTAAGCTGGAGAAATGATGAAGATGAGAACAAGGCCAGGTGAGAGTATAGGAGGGAAGTAAAGTTAAAGAGAAAGGTTACCCAGGTTTGTTGCAGGAACATAGCCAGTGGTTGTTTAGGTAGAGTTTTAGATTGGATTTTAATAGTGGAACAGAAGTCAGTGTTGTGAGGTCTGGAGGGAGTTGATTCCATATTTTGCCAATAGAGTTGGAAAATATGGAGTCTCCTGCTACATTGTTTGATTTAGAAGTTTTTATCAGTGTTTTGTTGAAGGAACGGAGATGCCTCATATTGTGATAAGGTGCTATGAGTGTAGAGAGCATTGGCGTGTTTTCAGGGTGATAAAGGACTTTATGTGCAATAGTGAGTTGATAGTATTGTATGAGGTGGGGTAATTCCAGCCACCCTAGTTTTAAAAGATTCAAACAGTGGTGAGTTCTATATGGAGAGGCGGTAGCAAATCTGGCTATGTTGTTGTATGACATAGCTAGTTTATTGAGGTTGTACTTAGAAAGGTTAGTGTATATAGAAGAAGCATATAATAGGGTAGAGATTAAGTGGGTTCTAGCTATTATAGTTCTAGCTCCAGGTGCTAAGAAGGATTTGATTCTATATAGAGATCCAAGTTTCCTGTTAGTTGTTTTTATGGTGGAGTTGATATGAAAGTCAAATTTTAGCTGGTTGTCGATAGTAATACCCAATAGTTTAGTTGTTTGGTCTGGAGCAATAAGTGTGCCATTGTTAGATGTGAGTGTGAAGTCAATAGGGGGAGATAGGTGAGTGGGTGGAAAGATCAGAAGTTTGGTTTTCTTGGGGTTCAGGAGGAGGCAGTGGTTGGAGAACCATTGTTCGATAGTGGTGAAGGTGTTTTGTGTTAGCAAGTGAAGTTCAGTCTGGGTTGTGGCAGAAGAAATGATGGTTGTGTCATCAGCATATTGAATACAAGTAGATAGAGGAGTGGCTAGATGCAGATCATTTATAAAAATGGAAAACAGAAGAGGACCTAGGATGGACCCTTGAGGGACTCCTATGGAGGTGGGGAGAAGATCAGAGAGATGGTTATCCCAGAGAACTGCCTGTTTGCGATTTTCAAGATAGGATGAAACCAGCTTAAGGCTTGGTTGTCAAGAGAGAGGGACTTTAAGCAATGTAGGAGAAGTTGATGATTAACCATATCAAAGGCTTTTGACAGGTCTACAAAGAATGCAGAGGAAGGAGTGTTCTTGTTGCGATTTATGTTGATAGAGTCGATGAAAGATAGTAGGGTGGTAGTTGTACTATGGAATGGGTGAAACCCATGTTGGCAGCTAGCTAGGAGATTGTTGCATAACAGGTGATTAAGTAACTGCTCGTGTATACATTTCTCCATTATTTTTGCAAGAGGAGATAGTAGCGCTATAGGGCGGAAGTTAAAATACTCCAAAGAGTCACCTCCTTTGAAGAGTGGGATAATGTGTGAGATTTTCCAGGCTGAAGGGATAGTGTATTCTTTTATAGTCCTATTAATTAATAGAGAGATGGGGTAGGCTATTGCTTTGGCACCTAGTTGGAGATATTCCGCAGGTAATTTGTCAGCTGAATGGGTTGTTGGCTTGAGTTTTTGAAGTAGGGACAAAATGTAGGAGGTAGGTATGGGTTGGATGTGAAATGGGGGGGGAGTAGAGCTAGGGATAGTTAGTTTAGAGGTATCAGGGCATTGTTGGTTTGCTAGCTTTTGAATGGCTATAGTAAAGAAGGTGTTAAAGGCATTAGCTATTTCTGTGGGGGAGTTGGTGTTGGAGCCTGATGGATTTGGAGTGGCAGCTTTGCCAGGGGACAAGAGAGTATTAATAGCGGTCCAAAATTTATGTGGTTGGTGGAGGGAAGATTGTTATAATTGAGTGTAATAGTTTTTTTTATCATGAAGTATGGCATGTTTTGTCATATTTCTTTTTTGTTTAAAAGACAGGTGATCAGTTATATTTTTAGTGGTTCGCCATTTTTTCTAAGCTTTATTTCTATTAAGAATTAGTTGCCTAGGTTTGTTAGAGAGCCAATGTGCTGTTTTAGCTTTCATACGAATGGAACGCAAGGGAGCATGATGTTCAAGGATGGTGAGAAAGGTATTATTGAAGTGATTAACAGCTTCATCTATTGGGAGGGATTTGAGAGGTGACCAGTTAACTTGCATGAGTTCATTGTGAAACAGGGTAGGGTCAAAATTATTTTTGCAACGGGTTATACGAACTTGAGTTGGGATAGATAAACTGGTTTTATGCCTGATGATATAGGTTAGGGAGTGATCACTGAGGTCATCTGGGAGAGTTCCTGTTGTATATTTTAGTTGGGGACTATTTGTTAAGATCCAGTCAAGTACAGCTTCTGTGTTACTACGTTTGTTTGTTCTTGTAGGGATGTTTATGTGTTGAGTGAAGCCATGCAGATTAATAAAAGTAGGTGGATTAGTATGTTCACATAAGTTCCAATCAATATTTAGGTCTCCTAAGAGTATTGTTTCTTGGTGGAGATTCAGAGAAAGCCAGTTTAGTAGGTCTTCTAATATTGTCGTGTTATTGCCTGGGGGAATATAGGTACAGATAATATTTATAGTTTTGTGAGGATTGATTTGACGTTTTGAGATAATTAATTCTGCATGTGTGTCAGTTAAAAGGGTATGATTTGTTTTGCTTAATTGTAGGCCTATTTTATAGAGTATAGCTACTCCGCCACCTTTTTTGTTTAAGCGGTCTTGTCTCAGGATGTTGCATCCAGGGGGAACAATTTCATTGTCTTTTATTGTTGGTTTGAGTCATGTTTCAGTTAGACAGAGAATGTTAAACTGTTGGACTTCTAGTAAAGCATGTATTTGTGATATTTTGTTGCAGATGCTATGTATATTAAGTTGGGCTATAGAGAGTGATTTAGGAGGTTTAGTAGGTGGAGTTAGCTTTGGATTAACTAGTTGGCAGTTGGTTGAAAATGGAGATAGTTTAGGGCCTGGGTTAGGGTGTATGTCTCCATGTGTCATTGAGCTAATTAATGAAAGGTTATAGAATTGTGATGGTTTGACCTGGTAAATGTCATGTTTATTGGGGTCATGAATGCAGTATTTGGTGTGAGAAACACGGTGGTATTTAGGTAGTAGATAAGAGGTTTTATAGATGACATTATAATTGTTAATGCAAGTAGGTGGGGGAGTAGTTTGGGTATATTTTTGTGGGATAGTGAAAGTTGTGGATAAGCTGTGTTCATAGGAGGTTGAGAGATAGGTGGTTGTCAGGGTAGTTATGAGAATTAGTAGTAGGGTGGGGTGGTATTGGATAGGCATATTAAGTTGGTTCTAAGTGAGAGATGTAACAGGATGTGGTCAGACAAGTAGTTAGGAAGAGAAGGGAGGGGACTAAGTATGGAGGGGGTGGAGACAGGAAGTTGTTGTGAGTGGCAGTGAGAGATGGGGGGAGTGTCTAGTTAGAGATAAATGTAGAGGTTCCAGGGGCGGGTGGGATTTGGGGGCAGGGAGGGGAGCGGAGTGAGCCCGAAGGGCGAACGGAGCGGGTAGACACAAAGGAGTTGTAGTGCACAGGAAAAACAATCAGGAAAGAAGGAGAATCAGTAGGTAAGGTTGTGCAGGTAAGAAGGAAGCAAATTCAGTGGAAATATATCTAGGGGTGAGTGTACAGATGTTTAGTAGCAAAGAAGGGTAAGAAGGGAGATTTGTCAGGGGCCAGGGGGAGAAAGAAGAGCGGTAGTGGGCTAGGAGTTCCAGGTAGAAGAAGAGAGGTATAGGAGAGTTACAGAGCAAGTGAAAAGGGAGCCAACAGAAAGTTGGAGGATGCCACCTAGTGGCCAGTAGGTAAATTCACAGTTGTGAAGGTAAGGAAGGAGAGAAAGGAGGAAAATAGTAGGAGACAGAAATAGTGTGGAGGATGCAGGACGTAAAACTAATAAAGGATGCTTTGGGCCCTTCGTAAGTAGGGGTTTGAAAAGGCCTGCAGTTAGGAAAGTTGGTATTGACTGCTGGTAGTCTTAGGCAGGTAGCTAGACCAGAATTCTAGGGTTCAAATGTTTAGGTTAGACATATACAGGTAACATACTTTTAAAGTCTGGTTTAGATGTAACCCCCGATATGTATATATATATATATATATATATATATATATATATATATATATATAGTTTTTATATATATATATATATATATATATATATATATATATATATATAGTTTTATATATATATATATATATATATATATATATATATATATATATACTTTGACCCATTGAAATTACACTTCACCCAAACTGCAATTTCTCAACTTTCTCGAGTCCATTTTCATGAAAGTGCACTTACTAGAAAATGCACTTTTGCATAAATCGGTTCAGTGAAAAGAGTTCACCTGTTCTGGGATTCTGTGGTGGTGCAGATACGGTGTTTCCTCAGTGGATTATGGGAGGAGAGCATGTTGCTGTAGATCGTGTACAGTGAGAATAAGGGAATATTTCTTTTTCCTCACTGTAGTATGATCTCAGAGTTAATAAATAGTAGCGAGTGTGTGGGGAGCAATGCCCCCCCACATGGGGAGGGTAGGAGGGCTTGACCCCTTCATAAATTTGTATAGCATATTTTTTTTGTTTTGTTTTAGTTTTTGTTTCAGTGACTCCATTTTTGTGAAAGTGCATTTTCTTATAAACGCACTTTTGCGAGAATGGACTCGGGAAATTGCAGTTCTTAGAACTGTAATTATTTCGATGGGTCAACATAGACCCATATATACATATATATATATATATATATATATATATATATATGTGTGTGTGTGTGTGTGTGTGTGTGTGTGTGTGTTATACATACTTTGGTGTCACAGGAATAAAAAGTCCCTCATTCCTCCAGTATCGCTATGGATCCTTATACTGTCCTTGTCTATTGTAAACCTATTAAGGATTTCTTGATTATCAAAGTTAAGAGAGTAATCTTTTGCTTGTAATTTCACCATCATGGCGGGTGAGCTGTGCTGGGCACAAGTGATTTTGGCTTAGCCATGACAAGCATCTCTGACCTAGAAATAGCAAAACTCACACACAAGAGATAACATTTTTGCTGATTGCAACTCTAATAGATTTAACAACTCTTTGCTTTTTATAGCAAATCTGTGGCCATCTAAAAAAAGTGGCAATAATTGACTGTGAATTGCAAATGGAGTAAAACAAACATCATTATCATATAAAGATTTAAATCACTCCTCATTTCCATTTCATTATTTACCCATTTTCATAAGTACATTTGAAGCCACTGTGTATTGACATAAATGACCTCTATTATTCTCAACTTGGCCGCACTCATTGTCATATGCCCTTGACAGCCTTAACACATCTGTGTAACTAACAATGAATACCATCCTACATCATCATTTTATTGATAACATTTTTCCTTTTTTCTTTTTTTTTTTAAACAAGAAACATCTTTATTGAATTATCACTTATGACATACTCAATCATACATTGATATAAATGAAAACAAACCACACTGACACATTTTCAGAAACATTATACATCACATATAATCTTTTAAGCACTCATTGTCAGTCAAACATTATATACCTCATTCAATTCTTGCCTTCCCTTGGAACACATTCAGCCTTGAAAACATTATTCTGCATGTATTTTTGCCAATATTCATCCTTTTTATGTAATTTGCTCTTACCCTTTTCTAAAGATTCCACTTCCAGTTATTTTATCTCTGTTACTATATTTATTACTTCTAGTAAGTTTGGTTTAGACTTTGATTTCCATTTTCTAGTAACTGCTTTTTTGGCAGCCACCAGAATTAAACTCAGCAAGGCCATACTATGTCTAGGCAATTCCAATCCTGCTTTACAGCTCATAAAATAATTTCCTTTCTTAAACAAATTTGCTCACCCATTATTTCAGACATTGTAGTCAGATGGGCATTTTAAAGTCTACCAACTCATTACAGTTCCTCAAAACACATCCAAATTATCTCTTTCTACCTCTTCACACCAACATTTGCAGTCTACTTGAGGAAAAATTCTTTGGAGTCTGCTTGTGGTATAAAATACAAAAGCAAGCACTACCAACCAAGCAAAGGTTCTAAATTTTCTAGTCATTGCTGCATATTTGCAATCCATACATATGTCCTCCCATTATTGCTTTTAGAAGTACTTATCCAGTCTGTCTACCCAATCCTTTCTAAACTCCTCTGATAGATATTTATAGTTATCATACAACATTTTATATATTATACTAATTATTTTTTAATAACAGCTTTTGTTCTAGATTCTACCAAAATCTCTGCTAGTGTTGGTCTTACATTTAGGATCTCCCTTCTCCTTTCCCTTGGCCTGTACTCTGATATCACTCTTTGAAAGGGAAGGCATTCTCTAGTCTGCAGTCTAAATTAATTTTTGGCCTTGTGCTATTCAAATCCTGTTCCTCTCATATTCTTTGCTCCCAATACCTTGGTTCCATTGCCAGTTTTCTCCACTAAATTCCAGTCCCCTCTTCCCCTTTTTCTGTGCCTCTAGTTGCAGTCATCCCTATTGGCAGAATCTCCTTTTTCCATTCCCGTGTTGGCTTAGTTCTTAGAATAATTTATGCTACTTTATGAATATAATATTCTTTATGGTTATTGCTATTCTCCTTAAGAAGCTGCATCCAAAGTCACAGTCTTGAGCTTGCCCCCATTTCAGATTTCACACTTTTTTTTTATTTTCTGAAATGAGTTATGGTGAGTGTCATATCAATAATTTGCATATGAAAGTGTAATCAAGGGAAGGTTCTTACTAAGTTATACAAGAAAGAAATCAGAGGTAGCAAATACCTGGATTTATAAGCATGCATCTGATGTACACCAAAAAGGGTATTAGAATAGGTTATTAGATCATCTAGTATAATAGTGAAGACTCAATTTTTGTTATGAAATGTCAGGAGATACAAGCATTTTTTAAGTGAAAAGGGGTATCCAGATTAATTAATAAAACGAGAACAAGTGTTACAAGGAAGAGTTTGCGCAAGTCATGTAGACAGAACTTAAACCATGAAAACAAGATCATGGTCTCAGTGAAGTGTATACACTATATGCTTATTCAAGTGATAGCAGAGAGATAAAAAACACGTTTTCCTAACACTGAAATATAAGGGGTCAGGGGTCCTTTTAGGAAGTGTTAGAGAAACTACATTTATTAACAGAAGAGGACATAATACTTGAGAAGAAACATACATTTGGCATGAAAACAATAAATGATAAGCCTACTGGCACATTTTTATGCTTTGGATGCATGCAATGTACATTTATTTTGAACAGTCCATATGTTAATTTATATACTAAAAATGACTGTTGGAACAGTTGGGAGATTTTACTTTGGAAGTAAAAATGTTATTTATCATGTGCAGAGCCAGATCCAGCTTAGGTGACCAGGGCATTTGCTTTGGGCCCACTTGTTGGGAGGGGGTCCACTTACTGAGGGGCTATCACATTTATTTTTTATTTTAAAAAAATGATGTGTTTTTGTTTTTAAAGGAATTCTTTTTTTAGAACACTTTCTGCATCTGGATGCATGCACCTGTTATGTCTGTGCATGCAGTGTTGCACAGACCTCCTGCTCTTCTTTTCCACATGCTGGGAATTTAAATACAAGAAGACATTTCATTCTCATGCAGCTGCTTCCATGGAATGAATGCAAGCTCTCTGCTCACTCTTGGATGGATTCTTCTACAGCAAGTAAGGTTCTGTTCTATCCATTCTTGTGCTGCTGCTTTACATGTGAGAAATGCCCCACTTAGGGATAGCATATGGTTAGTAAATTTGAACCTGAATCCTCTACACAATCACCAAGCTGTTAATAAAAACTGAGCTTCAAGGAGTTAAGTTTCAGGTGCATTTTCAAGGAGTTGATTGTTAAGTGCATTTTTCAAGGAATTGAGTGTCAAATGCACTTACAAGGAACTAAGTTTCAAGTGCATTTTTAAGGAATTGTGAGCTTTAAAGGAAAATGAATTTACTGTTGCTAATGCTAAGTCTGTTTACACTCTGCAACTGTTTTGTTTAGCAAACGGTATCACTGTTGCATTAAGGAACTTAAAAGCATTGTGTTGTACTTGGGGCGAGGAGGTGCTATGCTGCAGTCCTGAGTATGTCCTCCTTTGGATAAGATGCCTAGAAACTATGAATCTGTTGTCAGTTTGCTATCCATACCCTATTGCAATATTATCAGCTTACCATGTTTAATGTAACATAGACAATTTATACTTCAAGGGCAACAGACATTGAATCTGTAGATGAAACACTGAAATACAAATTTATTTGCTAGCAGCAAGCTCTTCATTAGTTTCAGATCTGATTAATGTGTAATTATTCAGAGATTACTTTTACTTCTGCAGAGATTGTGCATATTGACTGATATTTGTGGACTGTAATGGCAGAAGTTTGATTAGACATTTATGGTTGAAATCTTCTGAATTGGGCAGTATTGCCATTATTGGTCCTTGCATTTTATTTCATTGCTTACTGGAAAAATGTTCAAAACTACAGCTTTAAAACATGTTATAACAAGTGGTATGTATTATAAAAGGAATATAATTTAAAACAATTATCATATTGACAACACACCCCTTAGATCTGACCCAATAGTCAGGGACTTAGGGACACACATAGATAGTAATCTAGCCTTTGGCCATCACGTCTACAGCAGTGATGAAATCATTCTGTGTTGCACAACTTATAAACAAAGGTATGCCATCTAAGTCCAAGGAAGTCATTGTTCCACTGTATTCAGCATTCATCAGACCTATCATTGAGTATAATGCCCCCTTTGGTATGTACCTAACCATGCTTATCCTACAACTGGACCATCTATAGAGGTTCCTCACTAAAATAATACAGGGTGTAAGTAAAATGTCCTATGCAGACCACGTCAAGGCCCTATCCCTGTATTCTGTCTCCTACAGGCTTTTGAAGGGAGATCTATTCCTGGCATACAGGTCATTGTCAGACCCCACTCTTAATGGACCTCATGCATATCCACAAAACAAACAGCACCAGAATTACCCATTCTAAAGATTTAAACCTTGCCTATGATATAAATAGGATCTTCTGGAGAGATGAGCATGTATCCCAGAAACTACCCCATCTATTGAACAGGCTCCCCATCCATGTAAAGCAAAGGTCCTCAGTAACCCAATTCAAGTGCAGCTTAGACAATTGGATGGGGAACAGGAAATTGATCCCTGGTTTGGCACCGATGTCTCTAATGGACACAGTCAGCCTGTAAATGGTTCATCTCCCAGGCTCCTGCTTGTAAATGTTTCACCTCCCAAACCCCTGCTTACACTTATCAAGGCTATCAGAACGTCTCTGGCATTTGGGATACATGGCTAGACTTAAAAAGGCCGTTATGTTCTCTAACCTAGTAAACACCTATAAACCTATTAAAAGTGTACGAACAATAGTCCAATCAAAGCAATAAACTTTTATTACCATCTATATTGTTCTGGAACCAGCTCACATTTCCATGTTTTTTTATACTCTTTTCTTCTGTTCGTATAACTATAGTTTCAGGAGTTTAATCTATACTTCCAGTAAACTATTCTATCTCCCATTTTGAACTTGCATATTCCTACTATTCATGGTTAATGCAACATTCAATTTAGTATCTCCAGTAAAAATAATGTATTAAGTCTCTGAACTGTGGCTAGAGATAGCAGTTGGAAATATGTTGAAAAGTTTAGTACTCACTGTTTCTTTTTAGAAACAATCTTGTTCACAAAGTAGTAGAGTGACAAGTATGCATGCCTGTGTGTGTGTGTGTGTGTGTGTGTGTGTGTGTGTGTGTGTGTGTGTGTGTGTGTGTGTGTGTGCATGTGTGTGTGTGTGTGTGTGTGTGTATGTGTGTGCGTGCATGTGTGTGTGTGTGTGTGTGTGTTTGTATGTGTGCATGTGTGTGTGTGTGTGTGTGTGTGTGTGTGTGTGTGTGTGTGTGCGTGTGTGTGTGTGTGTGTGTGTGTGTGTGTGTGTGTGTGTGTGTGTGTGTGTGTGTGTGTGTGTGTGTGTGTGTGTGTGTGTGTGTGTGTGTGTGTGTGTGTGTGCATGTGTAAAACCATGTTCAGTGTATCATATATTGTAGAAGACTAGTAGCTGCATGATCATTCAAGGTCTCTGTCTGCACCTCACTTCTGTAATCCAGTGTTTCATTCAACTGATGTGATCCTATTATGGGAAAAAAAAGGATGTAATGAAGGAAGAAATGAAAGAGGGACAGAAGGAATGAAGGAAAGAAGCAAGGCAGGAAGAAGGAAGGGAGTGAGGAAGGAAAGAAGGAAGGAAGGAAGGAAGGAAGGAAGGAAGGAAGGAAGGAAGGAAGGAAGGAAGGAAGGAAGGAAGGAAGGAAGGAAGGAGAATTATTTCTGGATTGTCAATGTTGACGGGTTTTATGGAAACCAAGCATGTTTGCAAATTAATAGGCTGCTGAAGTACATAGGTTTTATGGAAATAAATAATTTCCACACAAAATCTATTAGGATATTCTCAGATTTTTTAAGTTTGCTTGTAAGTGGCTCTTCTTTTCACCAAAATTTCAACCAATTTCATTTCCATACCTTTCAGGAATGCTGCAAAAATATTTTCAGCTAAATATTTTTATTTTGCAGAATAACATTTGAGGATGTCTGTGCAGACAATATTATCCTCAAAACTCCAAAGTACTGACAATATGAGCTACTTGTAACAAAGCAAAAAGTGTTCACCTTGTAGTCACTTTTTTGCCACCATTCAGCCACATAATCATCATGCTACATTCTCAGATACTCCCTTCAGTTTGTCTTGATCTTAGCATCAAAGGGCTCCTTTATTCAAGACTTTAAGAGGTGTGAAATGCAGGTCTTCCCTCAAAAGGGAAGAAAAAATAATTTTATTTAAATTCTGCTGAATAGTTTAAGTTGCTTTTATACTGAACGGTGTGGTGATACTTTTTTGCACTTCACTACGTTTTGTCCATGGTTAGCCAAAAAAGTATCTGATTGATTTTTTTTAGCTTGTTTTGGGACATTAGTCTTGAAGCTTCATTTGCAGTTATATGAAGATTGTATAATACTGCAAGTTTTTAGGATTGCTAATACATTATACTGGACGTCTATTTCTATAAAGTAGAATTATATGTAAAAGGTATTTTTTGTTTGTATTTTGAGCCTAGACTAGAACCTCAGTCTTGTAACTTCTTTTATAGTTGTGGAAGGACTGTATCGACTGCCAGATTATGAGTCTCATTTAGTAATTTATACTAAGGTTGTGTTTCTGTGCTTTCATAGCTGTGTATTTCTGCTTGAAGTTGCATTCCAGTGCCTTTCTGTTTATATTGTTACTGTTTATTTTTTTGTGAGTCTGCCAAACCCACCCACTGAGTCACCAAGCTAAAAGGTTCTAAAATTCCAACCAAAGGACTTAAGATCTCCAGTATTGGCCTTATTTGAGTAGTTTAGCAACTCTGCAATATTTAACACATAAGTACATCTACCCAGGGTCTTTTTTTCATGACTCCGAGAGGTGTGAGATAAGTGCTTTTTATCTGCTAACATATTTTAAGTTGCACTCAAAGTGGCACTTTTTTTGCATTTCTCTGCTTTTTGTCCATGGTTAAGCCAAAAAAGTTATCTGGTTAATTTTTTTCTAGTTGGTTCTGGGACCTTATTCTTGTAGCTTAATTTGCAGTTTTGTAAAGGTTGTGTATTACTGCAAGATTTTAGCATTGTTAATACATTTGGCTGCACTTCTATTTCCATAAAACAGATTACATGCAAAATATAACTTTTTGTATTTTGAACCCAGTCTAGGGCCTCAGTCTTGTAACTTCTTTCACAAGTGTGACAAAAGTATGTTCTGCTGACAAATTTTAGCCCCATTTAGTCATTTGTTATGCATTACTGGTAAATTTGTGCGTAGTTTGATGCCTTAATTTGTGGCAGGATTGCAGTAGTAGCAGTACTGTGAATTCTGCTCCAGGATTTGTGCATTGGTACTTTTGCAGTTGTATATATGTTCTTAAAGGTGCATTCCAGTAGTCTGGTGCCTTAGTTTCTGGTGGGATTATAATAGTAGCATTATTGTGAATGCTGCTCCAGGATTTGTGCATCAGTACTTTTTTAGCTGTATGTATGCTTACATTTACATTCCGGTGCTTTCTGTTTACTTTGCTACTGTTTTCCTCCTTTTCTTTGAGTCTGCCCCACACTCCATGGACAGATTAAGTTAAAATTTTATGAAATTCCAACCATAGGATTAGTGCTCCAATTTGAATCTTTTTTTTTTCTCTAACCCTCCCACCTTTATCTTATTGTGGTTTTAAGAAGCTACATCTCTGACTTCTGGCCCTTACAGTAATTTAACTACCAAAGTCCCTCTCTCCTGACTTTTATTGCTATTGTTTATTGTGCAACTTATTTAAATTCTTTCCTACACATTGCTTTCCATATATCCATATTAATAAGTGCCTACCCAGCAAATCAGTATAGTGGCTGTGCAAACCTCCATTACTACAAATTATCTCCTGCTCATTTTCCCAAAGCTCCTATCTGCTTCACACCCTCACCACACTCTGAGAAGGTCCTGATTTAATCCCGTTCCATCCTTGTCAGAGTACAGATTATTTTAATTGTCTTATACTTCAGTTAAATCTTTAGTGTCCTACTGCTTTATTTTTTCATTATTTGCTGAGTTTACCTTTAAATCTTTCTAAAGGTCCCTATTAAGTTTTTTTTTTTGGCTTTAGTATTACAAGCCATCTTTCTTGGTGTTATTACAACAAGAGGTTAGCAATACTCTGTGCAGAAATAAACACACAGAAAGTACATTTTACCTATAAAACTTCCCTTACAACTGAACCTGTAACTTAGTGTGGCTAAAACAAAGCCATAACATAGAGACAAGTTTAGAACAGTTAGTTTGCACATTAAACAGCACTACTATCAAACATTAGCACTATGTAACTTAGTTTAGTGTCAAAACTCCAGAGACCACCAATGAGACATCCATATAATGCAGTCCACAACCTATAGTAGCCCCACTCAAATACAGGTCCAAACGACATGATTATGCAATTTCCATTTTTCTGTGTAGCCAGCTTGGTAGATACGGGCATGTAGGAATTGACTCGTATTTAGAGACAACCATTTCATCCTTAAAGAAACAAACATAGAAGAAGGTGATGGGAGTGAAGAACACACAAACTACATCCACCACACATAATATCCACCACACACATAGACCAACCTATGCTGAGGCACTAAAAACAATCCTCTTAAACCTGAAAGACCTCCTAATTCTCTTAACAGCAATACATATCCTCAACAATCTCTAATCCACACAGCAAAAGCAATATCAAACACTACACACACACACACACACACACACACACACACACACACACACACACCTATACCCAGTAAACCCCAAAGAGCAAAACCCGTAAGGCAAGATAACATGTTAGCTAGGACTCTTGTCATAGGGGACAGCATGCAGATGTCCCACTTACCAGACTGAACAAGGACAAGATAGAAGTTAGTTGCTTATCTGGAGTCAGGATCTGCCATGTTATGCACACAGTCACTACACCACAGGTACTAGTGTGATGTTATCATAGTTCATGTGGGTGTTAATGATCTGAGACATACTTCCCTAAACTATATGGAAACAGACATTATCGCTCTCTCAGGATATGTGTCTCAGGCAAGTATGAGCCTGGCATTAAGTAGCATTCCACCTTCACTAAGAATGACGCCTCAGTACAAGCAAAAGATGGTTGACTTCAACAATTGGCTTAGTTTCTGCTGATTTTCCCAGGACATGGTTAACAAACCCTGTTGCTTTGCAAAGGATTGTCTGCACCTGCCTCCCCTAGGCTTCAGAATATTGGCTAAATCTTTACCCATCCCCTTAGAACCTTTTTTTTTATGCAATGCCAAATTGACAAACCTACCTATGTAGCAAATAAAACACAAAGAAACCTAAAGGTGTTACTGCTCAAGGCTAGTAGCCTAAACAAGAAACTCCATAGCCGTGTAGCTCTCCTCACTCTGAAGACTATAAACATCTGTGCCATTACCAAGGCATGGTTTAAATCTGTAGAAAGTACTCCAGCAGTACAAGGCTTCAGTGTCATCCACACATTTAGACCATTAGCTGCTAAAGATAGGTACAAAGGGTGGAGGAGTCTCAGTCTAGATTAACAACACGCATAGATCTATGTTGGCTAAACAGGACAAAGCCCTGAAATTTTTCTACATGCAAACCACCATAGACAAAGTCCCATACCATATACTAGCAAGATATTAGTAACCCTCTATGTCCTTACAATCCCATAGATTGTACCTATACCTACTGGTGACACTCACCATTAAATCAAATACACCATCATGGAAGACTTTAACTACTCCCACTATAGACTGGGAAACATACATGCCTGCACATATAACTATTTATTTATTTTATTTATTTATTGACATTTGTTAACCGGGTTGGTCCAACTAGGCCAGGAGCCCATTTTCAGTGGAGACTCCAGGAGAAAAGCTCCAATTACATACAGATTAAGTATGCATAATAGTTTAACATGCATAAAAAGTACAGTGTGCAATTTCAAAACAATCCATTAAATTGGAAAAACATTACAAGATTTGCTTAAATTTAAACATTTCAGAATAAAAATATATATATTTCTGGACATTATTAACACAAATACCCTTGACTAGATAGTAAGCACAACCCATCAGATGTTCAAACATAGTGGACCTAGTACTCAATAATATGGAAGAGGTCTTCACCCCCCCCCCACCACGTCATGTCCTCACTGGTGTGGTTGGACCACAATGCTAGCTCATTCAAAATAAAAATTAACTGGGTAACCCAACACATTATGTAATATTTAGGAACTATTCTAAAGCAAACTATATCCTCTCATGTGATAGTTTGCCTTTATTCTGTGCCCCTCCCAACCTGAGTTCAGAGCAACTTATGCAGAATTGTTACCGTGACCTTGTACAACCATGTAAATGGCTGTATAGAGGCTACTGTACTGACTAGAAGTAAGGTTAAAATAAAGTCTGAAAATAAACCACATTGATGGAATGCTAACCTTATCAGGAAATATAATAAAAGGAAAAACGGTTATGGCTAAAATCAGGAAGAGCAACTACCATAATGATAGGAGCTCTCTAATTAAACTAAACAGGAAACTAAGAGGGCTAATTAAGTCCAACAAGGCCAGTTATGAGGTCAAGATAGCCTCACAGGCTAAAGACTACCACAAGGCCTTCTACAGCAGTGTCGAAAATATCTAAGGCAGCACGTATCAGAACGTCAAAATGGAGGTCAGTTGTGCCACCTTCAATGAGCAGAGTGAGATAGCAAATTTGCCAGCTGACAAATTCAACTCAGATTTCACTACCCACTCCACCCCTTACCTCCCCCCATAAAATACCTACTAGAACCCCCATAACTAGTAACAGGGAGGTCCTGGTGAGACTTGCTAGGGTCAGAAACACAGCCGCAGTGGGCCCCAATAATATCCCCAGATGCCTGCTTAATAGCTTGCAAAGTAACTTGTCAGAACCACTTGAGTCACTTTTCAAGTATATCATCCAAGCAGGCTTTGTACCATGAGAATGTAGACTGCAATGGTTATGCCACTTCACAAGGGTGTACCATCATCTGACCCTGTAAACTGCAAACATATTAGTCTGATTAGTATAATATGAAATGCATGGAATGGATTATAATGGAAATAATCAACAAAGACCTTTCAACCTTCAGACACTGGAATCAACTCAGTTTGGTTTTGTCAGTGGAAGGTCATGCCTACTAAACCTGTTGGACCTCTTTGAGAAGGTCACTATGACAATGGATGAGGAAAAAACAATCCACACCACCTACCTGGACCCGCTAAAGTGTTCTATACAATACCCCCCTCAGGTATAGCTGGCAACTTCACTGAACTTGGCATAAACCCCTACATAACTCGCTGGGTTGCCAACTGGCTCACAGACAGAAGCCAGGAAGTCAGGACTGATAAAAAGATCTCCTCTAAGAGACCAGTCATCAGTAGAGTTACTCAGGGGTCCAAGCTGTGATAGCTCCTATTTGGCTTCTCAGAGGTGAAAGCTAATGTCAAGGGTCTTTGGCTTGAGTAAGTTTGCAGACGACTAAAAATTGGAAGCTATCATAGGGAAAGACATCTAGATCCAAGGAAGTCATAGTGCCACTTTATTTTGCCCTTATCAAACACATCATTGAGTATAGCATGTACCTCACCTGAAGTATGCAACAGATGTAGCACTCACAAATGTTCCTTATTAGGTGAATCCAGGGTATAAACACATTGTCCTATAAGGATCCGCTTAAAGCCCTACCTCTATACTCTTGTCTTCTACAGGTTACAGAGAAGCAATCTATGCCTGACATACAAGTCATCCTTGGATTTAGCTCTGATGGACCTTTTACATATCCACAAAGTGAACAGCATCTAAACCACTAGATCCAATGATTCAGATTTTACTTATGACATAAATAAGACATGTTGCCAAGACAGCTATGTGTCTCAGAGGATCCCATACTCTGGAACAGGCTACTCCTCCATGTGAAGCAGAGTCCATCCTTAACCCAATGCAAGCATAACCTTGACCAATAGATGGTAAATTGGAAATTCAACCGGGTTTGGACCCCATGTCTCTGACAGACAGTGGCAGACAATAATGCCCAAACTAACATTTTCCTCTCACATAACTCTAGAAACTTCCTAATGAACATACCCCCTCCCAATAAATGCCCATGATACATAACAATACAAAGGGTTGGATTACACTGCTCGGCTTATAAAGTTTCTGGTTGTCATTAGCCTAGTATATGCTTTTGAAACTGTGAAACTATGAACCTATGAAGGAGTATCAAGAGGTGTTCAAAGTGGCCATCATCATGACAAATTGTAGGAAACCTTTCTGGTGCTATTATAGCCTGTTGGCAGAAAGACACCAATCAGATCATTTCTATCTCTGGGTGCTGCAAGTTCATAGGTTCATAAATTAGTACTAGGCTAACTGCACTTGTGGGCCATTTTAGGCCTAGCCAATTACCCCATGTGAGATTCAAACCCTGCACTTTGAGTTTGTAAGGCAAACACCTTAATCATTATGCCAACCTCCCTCCCCATTATGCCAAACTCCCACCCTCCACCGGAGACCAAACCTAGGACCTTCTGGGTGTCAAGCAGAAGTGTGAGCTTCACATACCTATGAGTCCTTGTGCAGTGTAGGTAAAGACTGAACCTTCCTTATGGCATTTATTTATTTACATTTCTTTACCAGGAGTGTCCACTGGGCCAGAATGACCCCATTTTCAGTGGAGGCATGGGGACATGTCAGAACAAAATTCAGTTAATTACAGACATTGTATTATCAAAGGATGGACACAAATGAAATAAAGGAGTTTAAACAGTCAGAAATAAACATAACATAACATAAACATCAGTTGAACAGAAGTTAATAGTAATGTACAATGAACTAGATAATATGCTGCAAACTGAAATGTCTAACAAAGTAATGGGCTGTAGATAAAAGAGAAAATAATGAAATATGAAGAAATAGTAGACAGAGTTGAGTGCTACAGGTTGAAATGGTTATGGATGTATATGAGAGATGATAGTGTAGGAAATGTCAGGTTATGGCCCAGAGCATGAGCAGTGCACTGGGTAGATAGATGTAGGTGAATGGCCTTTTTGAAGATGCTAGCATCCTTAGTGGATCTGAGAGGTAATGGGAGTGACTTAGCAAGTCTGGTAGTGCAGAAGGAGTAAAGCATTTGGCCAGCAGGGAGAGTAGGTTTTTGGACAAGCAGTAAAGTCTGATTTTCTAATCTAAGGGGTCTATTTGGGTGGTATCGTGTTAGAATGGAGCAGAGAGGTGGGTAGTGTAGAGGTTTACAGATTATTTTGTGAGCTGTAGTTAGTTATTGGTAGATAAGGTATTGTGGTAGTCCAAGCTATTTGAGTGTGTGCAGTGAGGAACAGTAGTGGGAGGAATATGTGGCATTAGTTGCAAATTTGGCAATTTTATTCTAGCAGGTTTCCATTTTGGCTTTTAGGGAGGTTTGTAGGTTGGTGAGGAGTGGGGCACCATATAATAGAGATGGTAGTAAGAAAGAAGAGGCAAGGGTTTGCTTAGTGGATGGGTTTAGGAAGTGCTTGTGTCTATAGAGGGTTCCAAGTTTTTGGCAGGTTTTTCAGATATTGTTGTAAATGTGTTCGTCAAAGGTTAAATTTTCATCTATGGTAACACCTAGTAATTTTGTGTGTGGGAATACTTCTATGACGGTTTTGTTTAGTGAATAGATTGTAAAGTCTGGTTTGTTTATTGGGGTGGTTTTTCTAGAGGTGAAAAGAAGTTTAGTTTTGTAGGGAATGAGTGCAAGATTATTGTTAGTCATCCAAGTTTCAGTGGATGAGAATGCTTGCTGTGTACATGAAAGTAATTCAGTTAAGTTATTGGCAGTACAAATTATTGTTGAGTCATCTGTGTACTGAATAATGGAGTTGTTGCTAACATAGGAGTGGAAGTTATTAATAAAAATGCTGAAGAGCAGAGGCCCTAATATGAATCCTTGAGGAACACCCATGGGAGCATGTAGGAATGGTGAGAAGGAATTTAGCCATTTAGTGGATTGTTGTCTATAGGACAGATGGCTGGTTAACCAGAGTAGAGTTGGAGGGGCCATACCCAGTGGGGAAAGCTTCGAGAGAAGAAGGGAGTGAGAGATGGTATCAAAAGCCTTAGATAGGTTGAGGAAAATGGAGGTAACTAGCTTGCCTTCATTACGAGGTTGGTTAACTGTATTTATGAATGATAAGAGAGTGGTGCTGCTACTGTGGACAGGGCAAAAGCTATGTTGACAGGGAGATAGCAGATGGTTGTTCAGTATCTAATCTTGGAGCTGGGTATGAAAACATTTTTCTAGGATTTTTGAAATAGGGGACAGTATAGCAATAGGGCATAAATTGGAGGTATTTATGCAATTGCAGCCTTTATGTAGTGGGGGGATATATGCTGTATTCCAGATGATGTGTATGTAGGATTCCTGTATTGATCTATTTAAGAATACACTAATAAGGTAGGAGATAGTTCTAGCTGACATTTTAAGGTATTCTGGGGGTAGGTTGTCAAGGGCGCAGCTACCTGGTATAGGTTTGAGGAGAAGTTTAGTTATGATCATAGCAGGAATGGGGGAGAGAGGAAAAGTAGATGAGGGAGAGTTAGCTGGGGGTTGTGAGAAGGGCAGTGGTTAGAATGAGGAGGTGGGGGAGTGAAGGAGGCAGTGAGTTTGGCTAAGGTTTCTATGAAGTATGAGTTAAAGACAGTGGCGATTTCTAATTGGGTTTTATCAGGATGTGGACAGGGGTTGTTCTTTGTGCCAGGGTTTAGTAAAGTGGAAATAGAGCTCCAGAATCTTTTTGGATTTTGCTTAAAATTTTGCTGGAGTTTTGTGTCACTAATGACTGGGCACTTAACTTGGTTATTAAGCTGCCTGTACTGTTGGAGCTGGGTTTTGAGTTCTATGCCATGTTTTCCAGGTTTTATCCTTGATGACCATGAGTTGTATCAATGCAATGTTTGCATTGAGACAGATAGTTGAGAAGTAGCTAGAGATGAGGAAAGAGTCCAACTGGGCATTCCTAGACTTAGAGAAAGCATATGACAAGGTCCCAAGAAAGCTGATCTGGGCAGTACTGTGGTGGTTTGAAGACCTAGAAACATTGGTATAATTAGTACAGGTGATGTACAAGGACCCAATGACTCAAGTATGAACAGTGTTCGGCCTTAGAGAGGGGTTCCCAAGTGGGTGTGGGTGTACATCAGGGTTCAGCTCTGAGCCCACTGCTGTTCATACTGGTGATGAACTACATCAGCAAACAGGTTGGAGGGGATGGATCAACACAGCTGCTGTATGCAGACGATGTGGCAGTACAGGCAGACGCTGAGCAAGAACATCAGCAAAGGATAGGCAAATGGAATGTAAATCTGAAGGCACATGGGATGAAACTATGCACAGATAAGTTGGCGGTAATGGCAGCAAATTGGGGAAATCAGAAGAAGCTGAGACTAGAGATAGAAGGGAAGATACTGGAACAGGTAAACAGCTTCAAGTATCTAGGAGGAGTAGTTGAGGATAATGGTAGTCTGAATACAGTGGTCAAAGCTAGAATCAAAGGGGCTGCAGCCAACTGGCATAGAGTATCAGGTGTAGTCTATGACAGAAGAATGCTAAAGAAGCTGAAAAGTAAGGTGTACAAGACAGTGGTGCAACCACTACAACTGTATGGTACAGAAACATGGGCGGTAAAGGCAGAACAGTTGAAGAAGCTAGGGGTGATGGAAATTAAGTGCCTGAGAAAGGTGATAGGATGCACACTGTGGGACAGATGAAGAAATGAGGGCATAACAGTAGAAACCAAAGTAGCTCCAATTGAAGAAAAGATAAGAGAACAGATTATGGTGGTTTGGGCACATGTGTAGAAAAGAAGAAGACAATCTGGTGAGGACAATTTGGGACAGACAGGAAGAAGGTAAGAGGAAGTGAGAACATCCAGCAAAGAGGTGGATGGATTGTGTGAAAGAAGATCTGTGACAGTCAAGTGTGAGTGTTGACAAAGTCAGGAACATGGCACTGAATCGAGAGA
Organism: Protopterus annectens; assembly: GCF_019279795.1. Classification (NCBI taxonomy): domain Eukaryota; kingdom Metazoa; phylum Chordata; order Ceratodontiformes; family Protopteridae; genus Protopterus; species Protopterus annectens. Next base: position 972,078,449 of record NC_056731.1, read on the forward strand.
GTTGATGACAGTTAATAAGATACCCTACCCCATGTACAAAAATGGGAAAAAGGGGGCTGGTGATGATGATGATGACCATGAGCTGTTTAGTATTTCTGGATAGTCAGGTGGTGTGTTTGGATTTTACTCTTTTACAGCGTTGAGAGGCTAGGTCATTTAGAACATTTAGGAATCTTGAATTAAAGAATTCAACTACTTTGTCTAGTGGGAGGGTCTTCAACACATTCCAATTGATGGACCTTAGGTGGTCGTTGAAAATAGCAGGGTTAAAATGAGTTACAGTTCTGATTAATTTTTAATGTTGTAGGTTGAGTAGGAGGGACATTTTGCATATGGTGTAGGTAGGTTGGTAATCGCTGATGTTGCAAGGAAGGGTGCCTGTTTTGGAGAATTTGTTGGGGTCAGAGACTAAAATCCCAACTATGATTGAGTCATCATTTTTATTTTTAGCTGGTCTAGTTATATCCGTGATTATTTGGGTAAAGTTATAGAGGTTGATGCTAGGAGGTGAGGGGAAGTTTGATCGGTCGATCCGGTTTATATTGACATCACCTAGTATGATTGCTTCATTGTTAATATTGGTCAAAATCCAGGCTAGGATTTTTTCAATAAGGGGAATATTGTTGCCTGGTGCAAGGTATAAGGTTCCTCCTGTGAGACATAATGAGACTTGTTCCCAGCTGGATGATTGAACAGACATCAGCAGTTGGCTTCTACTCCCTCATTGTTGGCACTTCCAACACCAAAGGTGATAATCAGAGCTGATTTTCAGAAAGATTCAGACATCCATTATTCTATGGCAGGAAGCAACATGACAGTATCTGTCTTTGTTAAAAATTAACTGCAATAACATTATTTCAATATTATGCATTGTAAAAATGTACTGTTTTGCACATATAATCATCATCATCATCATCATCGTCATCATCATGTGACTTTCCCCATTTTCTACATGAGACGAGGCTGTTCAGATAAGCTTTCACCACATCTCTTGATTCATTGCCGCAGTGTTTCAGGTCTTGTCTCATGCAATCTATTAATTTCTTAGCCAGGCAGACCAGTATCGTCTTGCTTTCTTCCAATGTATCTCAGATCTTCTTTAGCAATTCAAGTTCTGCTCTCCTGTATATGTCACTGAGCCACTGTGTTGTGTTCTCCTTGACTTTTTCTATCACTGCAGATGTCACACAAGACCAAGTCCTATAAGCATTATTGCAAGCTAAAAATATTGCATCAGTGGGTCCTGACAATAGTCCTGGATGCATCTTAAATAATATGAAGCATGATTTAACAACCCTGCTAATAACACTGTTCAACAAGTGAATGGAGAACAGCTACAATCATTTCCCTGCATAAGGGAGGACATTCCACAGACCCAGGCGATTGCAGAACCACAAGTCTGACCAGCATTATATTCAGAGCCATGGAAAGACTTTTTTGTGGAACTAATTCAATAAGGACACAGGGAACCTCTAAACAATGGACATGCGTCTGCTTGAATTTGCCAAAGATGGGTCATGCTTACTGAACCCAATGGTCTCTTTTGAAAAAGTTATAAAAACAATGCAATAAGGTAAAAGAGTACTCATCACATATCTAAAACTGGCCAAAGCTTTGGATACAATCCCCCACTCAAGCATACTAGAAAAGTTAAATTAATTGGTAATAAACTAAATCACAGACTGGATTGCCATCTTGTTCACAGACAGGACTCGGGAGATCAAAATAGGGGAAGCCACCTTAATAAAGAAATTGGCCACCAGTGGAACTCCACAGGATTCAGTTCTAGAGTTTTTTTTTTTTTTTTTCTGTAATGCACTGAAGTAAAAGCCAATACCGAAGGGTTCTAGCTGACTATGCCTGTAGATGACTGTAAGCTTGGAGCAGTGACTGAATCTTCAAATGACTTAGGTATCCTACAGGAAAGTGTGTCCCAAACAAATAACTGGTGCCAAAATCATAGACTGAAACTAAATATCAAAAAATGCATTATCATATCCTTTGGGAAATCATCTTCCCCAGGAAACTACTACATTGACAACACACTCCTAGCAATTGACAGGTTTGTTCAGGATTTGGGAACTTATGTAGACAGAAACCTAACTTTTGACCAACATGCTTGCATTGACATAAGAAAGTCCTTGTATAATGCATAGCCTACAAATAAAGGGATTGCATCTATAGCTAAAGAAGACATTGTATCTCTTAAATTCAACTATAATTAAGATAATCATTGAGCATAATGCCTCCCCTTAGCATGTATCTGCTCAGAAATATGCAACAACTAGAATATCCTCAAAGATTACTTACTAAATGAAATCAAGGCCTAAACAATTTATCATACATAGACTGCCACATTCCCTATATTTGGCATTCTACAGACTGCTAAGCGGTGACTTCTGTTTGACATACAAGATAGCCACTGACCCAATATTGATGGACTTACTGCACATCAACAAGTTAAATGTCATCAGAAGTACTTAGTACAGGTAACTAAACCTCTTCTGCAACATCAGTAGAACAGTTTGGAGGGACATGTTATTCTCAGAAACACTACCACTGCTCTGGAACACACTCCCAATCCAAGGTAAAAAAAAAAAAAATTCACCCCTGTCTATATTTAATTGCAACTTGGTTCTGTGGATGGGTCATAGAAAGTGTAGACCAGGACATCCCTGTCTATTACTAATGGGCAGAGGTAGCTCCTAAATGCTTTATCCCATGCATGAAAGTATGAACTATGTCATTCAAAACTGTTGCATATTAGCTTTTTAAGTATAACTCCTTTGAAAACAGTGATATAACTTACAGTGCATTAAAAGATAAGAGAAATCAGAGTTTTAGTCTGAGCAGTGCATTTAAAGCTAATTAATTCAGAGGTCACGGTGTGCATGCCTAGTGGGACCCCCTCAACCCCATACAACAATCTATTCCTATTGTATTCTAACATATACATGTTTTCTAATACCTGTAGTCCCCTAAATAAACAAGTGAAATTGGCCAAAAACAGTTAAAATATAATATAAAACCAGGGTATACCTTTTAGCCCCTAGCTACTTTTCTGATATTCATTTAATTCCAAACTCAGTACAATACTGTCTATTGCAGTTAACTTAGGGTATCCTTCCAATAATCTAACAGCTTGTGTTACTTTCTTTAAAGATATCAGGACTTGTCTCACCCTCTACCATGCTACAGTTATGTAGATTGTTTTCCAGGTACTTACTCCACTGAGGGTTAACCCACTCTGTTCCGGCATCACACTTGACTCCCCTACTCTACCCCCAATTCCCATCGGCCCCCACTACATCTAAATGTATACCTCTGTTAATTCCACTTCCTCTACTCAGCCTCCTATCCTGTGCCTAAATGTACTACCCAGTCACAAACTGTTCTCATTATGTTATCCTCACCCACTTCTGTTCTAAAATCCTTTTCAAATCTCACTGTGCTCCCTCACTATCAAAACCTACCTATTATCCACACTATCTCTGCTCATTAATTCAGCTCACCATACTGCAACCTTTTTACAACACTAACCATGCTATCCCACACCGGTATTATCTTGTTCTTCCTCCTCTTCTAATTCCTAACATCCCCCAGTAGTAATAATAAATAAGCACGTCATCCTCACCTATCAACCATCTTCTCATTAGCTATTCAAAAGTATCTTCATGCTTATATCCCATATCTACATTCCACTGTTGCAACCCAAAAACACTAAAAAATGTCAGGTAATACTTTTAACCATCTCTACTAAAAACGTCATAATAAACAGACATATTTCTCCACAGTCCATCAATGCTGTGCCATCCACCCTAACCCAGATCTTAACCAATTCCCAAACCAAAGACTGCACCTTAAAAGTTTAAAAATAATCACTCTAAACCTTAGTAGCATTTGCAACAAAATCACAGAATTTCAAGCCTGGATGACTCAACACAACCCAGATATCCTAGCCACAACAGAGACCTGGCTAAAACCTGACATAAAAGATGCTGAAATACTACTCCAAGTTATAGTATTATTAGACTTGATAGAACACATAAAAAAGAAGGCGTAATAGCTATAATTTTTCCGTAAATGCTCACAGTCACTCCCTATAGAGGCACAATCCCAATATTTGGAAAAGCAGAACTCTTAATCTCATTCCTAAAGCTTAAGAAAGTCAATAACATATGCATTGTTCTGTTATATACTCCCCAGATAGAACAGTCAAGTGCTTGAAAACATACTATCTGGATAGCAGATAAAATCACAAATTAAATTGTCCTCTTGGGTGATGTAAACATTAATCGGCAGTCTTTATCTGTAAATTTAGCAGTCAACAGCATTAATCTCCTTGGATTCACTCAACATATTAATACGCCAAGGAAACAGGAAACAGCTCCAACGCCGAATAGACTCCCGTCACAAAACCAACGATAATAGTATAACACAAAACGGAGGTCTAACCACGATCAAAGAATCACGATCAAAAAAATCACTTACAAGACTCCGTGGTAAAAATAAAAGGTAATTTATTCCATTGACAAACAGATGAGCGCTTTCGCGTAGTGAGACCTACGCTTCTTCAGATAATAAAAAATACAAAACTCTCCCTTTTTATGCTGAACTAGGCGGGAAGAGTAACATTGATTAACAAGCAATTATCTAATAAAACAATTCATCTGGCTGCAACACCTCACTGGCAGTAGAAATGGCTTAGAAATTAAAAATCCAAGCAGATAAATCTACACTTGATGAATGAACAAATAAAACAACCACTACTTTAAACTATTACTGTTAACTATAAGTAGCCTGTCTATCCTGGAGGTATTTCTAAACATGCATATCACTGCAGATCACTCAGTTATATCCTGAGGCTTAGTATATTAATGTTTACTTCTCATAATATGGTTGTTGCTGAATGCATAACTGCATTACAGGTAAATAAAAGCAACGGCCATTATAACGGAGCGTTGTTCTCCAGTAAATGTTTCTCATTAGGCACATCTCTCCTTATCGTTAAACAGTATGTTGAAGCCTAAAGAAAGCATATATATATATATATATGCTGCTCTTGGCAATTTAATAAATATTAACTCCAATTTCTTTCACTGGATATAGACTTGATTATAAATAAAGGCATAAAAAGCAAGGTGTTGCAAACGTGGGGCGTGTCAATAGGCACGCCTCGTGTCAGCTAATTTCTTGAAGGCTCAAGTGTTATGCAGCCTTGACAGATGTGAATATACACATCGCTATACACCTCAACACAACACATATTCATCCACAGAACCAAATGCCCATATATATAAACAATATAAACAATATAAAAATCTATAGCATCACTAAAATACTACGTTTGCAACCTAATATAAATCGCAACCATAAAAAATAAATCCTATTAAAATAGGTGAACGACAAAAATACATGCTTTATCTGGTGATATCTACAAGACGTGAAACGCTGTCATAGATACCATAAGTAGCAATATACAATCAAAGGTTAATACAGCGTATAAATATAAATCATATATGTGAGAGGCATGAATCTAGCTCATAACTCACAAATACGAGCATACATGCCTAGTATAAGAAACGCAACTGTATGTATATAAGCCATGTAGGCATACTGATTCAAATGTATGTAGAACTAAATGCATAGAAAATTGAAGCCACAAGTAATATCTTATGAACTTCAAAACTAATAATATAGTGCCTATAAAATTGTATAGGACTTGATATAGAAAAAACCTTAACTGTCCAAAGTATTAACCATTATATATACTAATGAGATTATAGATATCCATGTTGAACATATTCTAGCTGCACAATGAAAATATAAATTAGAATAGTACAATACACTGACAATATATGTATCAAAACTGTATATAACAATCCAATGGGCTTACATAGAAATTCATGAAAGTAGAGCTGTCATTATCTATTAATAGACTCTAGTGCATTCAAGCAAGGGCTTAATAGAAATAGAGTTATTAAGACCTGGAGATAGATGTGCCCCTAATTTCAATATCCAATTTAATTCTGCCTTGGCCAGCCTGTTGGCATCATCACCACCCCTCAAACTCAGGGTTACTATTTCTAACACTCGAAATTGGAAAGAGAGATGTATAGGGTATTCCATTATGTGTTTGGCCAGGGCATTGTTCTCATTGCCCTTTCTGATGTCATATAGGTGATTGTAAATCCTGTCACTGAGTTTTCTTTTTGTTAAGCCTACATAAAACGCTGCACAGCCTGAGCAGTTGGCAAGATATATTACATTATTTGTGTCACATGTAGCAGTAAACCTAGGAATAAAACTATAATTCATGTTGGGATGATGATATTCCTGGATGGTAGTGATGTGGCCACATCTATTACAATTATTACATGGGTACGCTCCTTGATTAAGCCTACTGGAGGCGATGACTGTTGTATTAGAGAGTGAATCATTACATAGAATCCTTTTTAAGTTGCTACAATTTCTATATAGAAATCTAGGTCTTTCCCCTACCAGTTCTCTGGTTGCACCGTCCATGGTAAGGACATTCCAGTTACAAGAGATCACCCCTTGAATACTCTTCACATGACCCATATACTTGATTGTATATTTAATTAGTCTACCTGGGTTATATGTATTAACGTGAGTTCTATATTTATTATTGGTATTAACATTAAGAGTTTCGGGTAACCAAGAAGCCAGTACCGTAGATCTAATGTCCTTCACCATATTCAAGTTATAACCTCTGTCATTGAACAGGGATTCCATCAGATCAGCTTCTGCTGATAGTGAATGCTCTTCTTTGCAGAGTCTCTTGATTCTCATAAATTGGCTTTTAAAAATGCCAGAGAATATATATCTGGGATGCATACTATCGTACTTAAGTATCGTGTTTTTCCAAACTGATTTCCTATATAGGGAAGATGTAACCTGTCCACAGTCATTAATCTTAAGCAACACATCTAAAAAAGAAATGGATGTTTCAGAACTTTCTTGGGTGAATGAGAGAAAGGGGGTGGTGGATTCTATGCTTGACCAGAATAGATTAAACTCTGTCTGTGTACCTTCCCAAATAATTAGGATATCATCTACAAAGCGTTTGTACACTTTCACCCTGTTAAACATGGGGTGAGTGAATACATTATTCTTTTCCCAATCTAGAACCACTGGGTTAGCATATGAATTAGCGCAGGGTGTGCCCATGGCAACACCCCACTGCTGCAGATAACATTTCTCACCGAACACAAAGACATTGTTATTCAGCACCAAATCTAGTAGTTGGCAGATTAGAATATTCCTGTCATTACTGTATGGTGATTCGCTTGTAAGTATCTCACAAATAGACTGTATACCTATATCATTAGGTATACAGGTGAACAGGTTCTTGACATCTAAAGTGATAAAAAGGTATCCATGCTGATCAGTGTTTAATGTTATATTGCTCAAATGCTCTAGCAACTGGTAAGTATCTCTCAATATAGATGAAAATGATGCAACTATAGGTTTTAATAAATGCTCAATGAAGGTGGAGATGTTATAGGTTGCCCAATTCTCCCCTGATACAATTGGTCTCATTGGTATGGGGACTACATTCTTATGGATCTTGGGCAAACCCTTTATAATGGGTAGGACTGGATGTTCAATATAAAAAAATTCATAAATCTCTTTGCTGATCTGCCTACACATAACTAGGTCATACAAGGTGTCATGAATATTGTGAATGATATTGTTGACCTCATTAATATAGATTTCCTTATATGTGTCCTGATCAGTAAGCATGGAGAGCATATTAGCTGTATAATCTGAAGTGTTCAGTACAACTACCCCACCGCCTTTGTCGGCAGGTTTAATGGTTATATCTTTTCTGTGTTTAAGGTCATTGAGAGATTTGTGTTCAAGTGCAGTTAAATTGTAGTATGTTACCTTATTATTGTTGTTTGAAAAAAGAGTGTAGAAATCTGTCTCACAAAGCCTTAAAAAACACTCTACATGACTAGGCATAATTGGCATGAAATTACTCTTACGTTTAAACTGGGATAACTTTTTATCAATCATATTGACTTGTTGTTGATCTTTGAAAAATAATTTCAAGGAAAGCATGCGACAAAAAAGTCTTAAGTTAATAAGTGTTTCACTCAAAACACCAGAACAAGCTGGAATAAAGTTGAGGCCTTTGTTTAAAAGGTTAACTTGTGTATTATCCAATATAATATCAGAAAAATTAAAAACCAGGTCAGTCAATGCCTTATTCTCCTTGTCTGTCCGAATCTTTCCCCTGATGGTTTTCTTTTTCTTGGGCCTCTGCTGTTCGAGCGCCCCCTGTTTTGGTAATTCTGCTTGACTGGATAAGGTAAAAAATGGGCATTGTCATTGGTGGAAGCCTTGGGTATGGCCCCAGGTACAGAAGCAACTTGCTTGTCTAGAAGTGCTAGTTGATTGGGTGGGGGAGTATCAGCACCCATGGAATCTGCAAGGCCACCAATATCAGTTGGTGTTACTGACACAGATTCTTTATTTCCCAATAAGGTGGAAGTGGATGAAGATGAAACACCTCGTAGAGATGGATTCATTATGGAGGTATTCAGTTTGCTCTTTGATGCCAAATTGCTGGCTGATGAAACAGCTTCGTTGTTAGTGTCAGTGTTGTGAGTTCTAGGCCAAACAAAAATCTGGCCACATTGGAAGTCATTATGGTCTCTCAGTAACTTCTTTTGTTTAATATGTTTAAGTCTAATGCTAAAAGCATTAACTTGCGTGCAAATGTTGTTCAATTTATTTAAACAAAAGTCTGAGTTAAAGCGCTCAATTAACTCTTTATAGGCTGCATCTGCCTTATTGCGTAATTCAGTTTCTAGTGGCTGAAAATATTGTATTTGTAGCTTCATATATCTGAAGCCTAAGTCAATATTCAAATCCTGCCATTGTTTTAGCAAGATCGGGTGGCTGTCCCCATAGGTGGGCATGCAGAAGAAACGCATCCCCCTTGGTACCACCCGAAAATGTAGACAGGCTTCTAGATGTAGCCTTTGCCACACAAAATATAGCAGTCTATATAAATCATCTTCAAATGTTTTACATAGAGCTTAAAATTCACTTAGATTCTCACCATTGTTGGATGTTATGACAGCTTCGTTGGTATTCACAAAGTCCAGAGTCAATAAAGGGTTCCCATCATGATGTAAAATATCATCCCACAAGCTAGTGGTATCCCTCGTCTCCGGGCGATAACGTAACTCAATATCTACTGTCTCCATCGTGTGCTTGGAGCTGTAACAAAATAGCAAGTAAAATCCAAGGAAACAGGAAACAGCTCCAACGCTGAATAGACTCCCATCACAAAACCAACGATAATAGTATAACACAAAACAGAGGTCTAACCACGATCAAAGAATCACGATCAAAAAAATCACTTACAAGACTCCATGGTAAAAATAAAAGGTAATTTATTCCATTGACAAACAGATGAGCGCTTTCGCGTAGTGAGACCTACGCTTCTGAATATTATGCAACTAAAAAAGGAAACTAAGTTCAAAACTACCCATAATCTCTCCAACTTCTCCAAAGAGTCTCTCATTGAAGATTTGAAAGTGGTGAACTGGTCCATCCTAAAAAGACTCCCCTTAAATGATGCACCAGAATACTTCAGTGCAGCATTTCTAAATATTTTTAACATCTTAGCCCCACAGCATACAATAAATAAATAAATACAAACAACCGTACCCCATGGTTGACAAATCTTTGCAAACTCCTTACCAAAGACTGACATAATAAAGCATGGATTAACTGGCAAAATAATAAAAATGACAAAAATCTGCTAATATTCAGACAGCTATGAAACTAAGTCAAGAAACAAGTTAACAGAGATAACAATTCTTATTATGCTCACCTATAAGATAGCCATAAAAACAACTGTAAAAAAAATCTGGTCTTCCATATCCTCTCTCATCAACCATGAACGAAAAAGGATCACAGCCCATACCCTGACATTCCTCCTCTTCTAACAGCTACCTATTTAATACATACTTCATAGAATGCATAGACAACTTAACCTCAAACTCACCTCTTCTACACAGCTAACTTTCCTTACCTTAGACCTTGGCACATATCCTTCACATAACTCATCTAACTTCAACCTATCCAATACACACACAGACAACTCTGCCCACTTTACCTTTAAACCACTTTCTATAAAAAGTATTTTGGCTTTTTCCGCTTAGGGGGTCATCACAGCAGATCACCGGTCTGCTTATGACTGGCAGTAGATTTTTACAGTGTCAAGTTGCCAGCCCAGCACCCAATCTTCAGAGAAGGCACACACACATTCAACCACATTCTATAACTCTCATAAAAAAGCTTTTGCATAAACTAAAACTTTGTTCCTCCTCAGCCAACAACCATCCCCCAGAATACCTATGTCTAGTTACAGGTGCAATAGCATACACAATCAGAATTCTTACTAATAGAGCAATTACAGAATCCTGTGTCCTTACCTTATGGAAAATAGCACATATTATCCCTTTACATAAAATAAATAATTCCACTGACATTACACATTTCCATCGCACAGACATCCTGTGTCTCCTTTCTAAAATCCTTGAAATATGTATACATAAACAATTTCTCCTCTGTCTCTTACAAAATAAATTAATCACCAGTATGTCTATTTCAGCCAGACCACAGCACTTCCACTGTGGTACTGTCATTTGCAGACACTGTCAAAAGAGCTTGCATCTCTAATAAACTTATACCTGCAGAATTTCTAGATCTATCAAAAGCATCTGATTTGGTCTCTCACAGTAAACTCCTCAATCAAATTTCCACCTTTAGTCTATCATCTCCATCTATTCAGTGGTGCTCCAGCCACCTTGCCAACAGGCTATTAGCTGTAAAATGGCAAGGGTCCATCTCTGCATACATTCCCACATCCACAGGTGTCCCACAAGGATCAATTTCAATATTTTTTTTATCAATAACCTACCTTCATCTTTTTGTGAAGTCATTCTGATTCAATATGCAGATGAGTCTACCATTATCTGGTCTTCACATCCCTTAATTTATATCAAAGAAGTCATTCCATAAGCTGTCATCCCCATTGAAACTTGGCTTACAAAAGCCCAACTCTTACTCAATCCCCAAAAAACAAACTCCCCCTTTTTACGCAAAAACTCACACCCCCTAACAACGCATCTTCAAAATCTTTTTCAGCAAATGGCAATAAAAATGAGTTAGTTCAATATACCAAACTATTAAGAATCATACTAGATGATAACCTTACATTTAACCACCACATCCAAATCAATATCAAGAAAGCCCATCAGGAACTAGGCATGTCATACAGAAACAAACATTTTTTGAGCACATCCACAAAATTCATTCTAGTCAAAACTTCTGCCCTCCCTACTCCATGGAGCCCCAAACCTAACCAATTTACAATCATGCATAAAAAACAAACTAGAAAGCTGCTATAACAAAATTCCCAAGTTTGCTGCTAACTCAGCCTGCTTTACCCATTACTGTAAAGCTCTGTATATCCTTAGCTGGCAGGATGTCCCTCTACCTCTCTTACATTCAGCTTATAACAATACATAAAACCATGCACAAACCATTAGCCTGCCCATCTCCTACCCCTTTAATCTGCATATATTTTGTTAAAAGAACCCTCAGATCAGAAGACAAACTCCTTCTCACAATAAATAAACTAAATAAATCTCCTAGACAAAGCCTATACTGGTACTCAGCAGCAAATAAAAAAATGGAACTTCTTACCTCTAAACATTGGAACTATTTCTAAGCTACCCAACTTTAAAGGGCATTGAAAATAATACTATATAAAATCATGGACTTGGCTGAAATTATCCACTATACTTCACTCACCCCCCACTTCAGCCTAAGTCACACTTCACAGCCATCTCCAACCTCCCACTCCAATCCTTTCTTTTGTTTTTCCAACTATCTTACCATATCCACTTTCTCTCTGCAGACCTTTCCTGTACCTCTTTCTCTTTCCTCCCTACTCACCCAAGTTACCTGAAGATACCTTATTTTTACACTCCTCTTATAATCACATTTTCTCTCCATCCCTATTTCCTTTTATAACCCTGATAAGATCATCTTTCATACTAAAGCATTACTTAATTTCCTCTGACTGTTTCTAATAATGGAATCTCTAATATCTCGTTTAATTAAATAACATTAAATTGTCTCAGGTCTCATTATTGCATATTATACAAAGACTGGCCATTAACATTCAAAAATTAGCGTGCTGATTGATCAGCCCAACCAACGTGCCTGTTGCAAATTGAGCATATACCAATGTAAAAAAAGTCCAGTCACCCAAACTTCCTTCTGTTAATATATGCTACTGAAATTCTATTTTTCTTTACTTCAAAAAAAGATAAACTTACAAAAACTGGAGACCTAAAAAAAACGAGAGAGATGGGACAGAGAAAAATATAAGGATAATGTAGTACGTTATGCAAAACTAGAAAAATATATGTGAGTCTCCATATATTTTCTCTGCCCAGTCTCTCCTGTAAGTTTGAAGTCCCCAGATTTTATTGTTCTTAATTAAAAACAAACAAAAAAGCAATGGAGATCTTTCTTTCTCCATTGCTTCCTTTCCACATTGATGATGTACTACATAAGCATGGGAACGTAAGTCGCATATAGATGTGCAGTTCATCAAGAACATCCCATGATAATGGTAAAAATGCAGAAGAGTGCCATGGTGCTGTTATTCAAGGACATTATTTAAGAAAAGTAAGTTAATTTTTTTCTTAAATAATATTACTGTGTAATAGCAATAACCCATGGCTGGGTATCTCTAGTGATAATTTACCCACAGCTGGTTTTGTTTGGTCACTCAGGCTTTGCCCCCGTGATCAGACTGCACCAACCGTGAACTAATCCAGTATTACCCACACCGAGCCATGGGTTATTACTATACTAATCTATGTAAAAAATAATATAACTGAAGAGTTTTTCATCACATATTTTCTCCAACTCATGTTATTGTTTTTCATTGCGCTCATCTATGAAACGCATGTTCTATGTTTTTCTCATTACAGATTTTTTTCACTCCTATGTTTTGTCATGTTACATGATACTTTGTGATTTAAAATAACAATGATTTTTGACAGACTGTGATTGTGGAGGTTTTCTTCCTGGAACCCGACTGAAAATTGTCACTTTTTGGCCCAATCAGACTTTCCAAGTAAACAAATGTCAAATAAATAAATAAATAAATAAATAAGAGCATGTACTGAGTGTGCTTTCCCAGACTGAAAACATTTCCTTATGTAACTTGACAGTATATTTTACTGTTAAATTAAAAGTACTAAACAAGCCCTGACAGAACCACTCTATAACTATTTAACATTATATTACCTACTGACTTTGTGCCTGAGATTTGGCACCCAGCAATAGTCATACCAATCCATAATTGTAACCCCACAACTTCCCCAGATAATTATATGAGCATTAAAATGACAAGTATTATTTGCAAACCCATATAGCATATTATAGCTCACCTGATAAACTATGATATTAAATATCGCATCAGGCCACACCAAAATCATATTGCCTTGGTCAGTTGCAGATCCTATCTAATTAATCTGGGGAACTTCTTTAAGAGGGCAACACAAGCCCAGGGATGTTCCTTAAGCCTCAGTGCCGGGACCTCTTTTGTTGATATTTACTTTTCTGATCTCCACCATTGAACCAGTGAACCAAGTTTGCATATGATGGTAAACTTGGAATCATTGCCAAGTCCTACTCTGAAACCAAATTTCTTCAGCAATAACTTACTCATGTAAATACATGGTGTGCAAAAATTGGCTCACATTAAAAGCTAAAAATTGCAATATTGTCACATTTGTTGAACATCCTCCCACTGCGTAAACATAAACAACACTCGTTTCCAAAATGGGTTCATAATTTCCTTTCCTTTGGCCATCATTTAACAATAGTAGTCAGAAAATCATTCTACTTAGCACAGCTGATTGCCAAATGAATATCATCCAGATGTAAAGATGTCATTATTCTATCATCTAGATCACTGATTAGGCTAGTTAGTGAATGCAATTCTACACTTCAAATATACCTCACTAGACTTATCAAACAACTAGAAAGATCCTAAAGGTTCCTAAATAAGAAAATCACTAGCTTAAAAATTCTAAGCTACCAGAAAAGACTGGAAGTATCGTCCCTTCCATTATTATCTTATAAACTTCTGAGTGGAGAGCTATGCCTTCCCTTCCATGTCATTAGGGACAAAGTAGTTCTGTATCTCTTGTTTCTCAACAAGTCAGATAGCCCACAAATACCAGAATAATGGATCCAAATATTCAGCAGCAAATAAAACATGGTGGTGAGATAGGTTCAGTATGCATACATTCTCAACCTCTAGGATAGTTTCCTACAGAAAATCAAGAACTGCGATCCATTAGCATCCTTCAGATGTAAACTGGATGACTGGATGGGTGTTCACAGATTCACGTATGGCTTCACTGGAGTAGCTGTCATTGAAACAAGAAGTAAATGCAGATGGTAAGTACTGGTAAGGTTTAAATGGTCATAAGACTCACTTGCCTTTCATTTTCTTGGATTTTTATAATTCCACTGATGATATAATGGGTGACCCAACTGAGAGATATGCTGTATTTGTCACTATAGTTACTCATTTTAATTTTGTAGTAAGGGACATTAGGGAATTGATACATATAGCAGCAGAACAGTTTTCCGAAGTTACATATGAGAATTTTAAACTTACTAAAACCTCTTGGTATTTTAGGAAAAAAATAAGAATTTTGTATCAGACAGAAGGACTATAAATGACTAGCTAAGTTTTTACCATTAAAACAATGGTGGTTCAGTTTAAAACATAAGATTTAACTAAGTAGCATTTAATGTAATGAAAGGTCTCAAAAAGTATTTCAAGCACCAAAAATATTAAATAAAAGGTATTTATGGAATAGTTCATGACAAATATGGATTAAATTAAATATTACTAATGGGAAAGTTTTAATGTGAAAGAAATGTTAAAACATTGGATTTAACCAAAGACTTTTTCCTCTGAGACAAATGACTATCTTATTTAACAGTTTTCTAAGAAAAGGTGAGGTTGGGTATTCTTTGAAGGGTTATCCAATATCTTTTAGGGAATGTAATCAAGGTGGCCATTTTGGTTAGAGTCTGCCTTACTATGTAATACTGATAAAGATCAACTTAATGATGTATAAAATAATGGATCTTTTTTGAAAAATATACAAATGTTAGTAACCAAACAAGAACTAATAGTTAAAAAAATTCCAGCATAATCTGTCGAAATAGTTTTATTAAAGACTAGGTGCTTTTGTTACATATAGCGAAACCTCTTCAGAGTCATAATCTCCCAGAAACCTTTGCAATTTATTGAAGATTCCATCTACAAAAATATCTGTTACATAAGTAATTCATTAGTTAGTAACAAGCTCACCAACTAAACAATAAATCATTTTACACTAACAAAAAATAACTATATCACTGTTTTTCATCATCATCATCATCATCATCATCAGCCTCCTTTTTCCCATTTTTCTACATGGGGTCGGTGTATTGACTTAACTGTCGCCGACTCTCATGATTCAGTGCCAAACTCCTGCCTTTTTCAATCATGCCTGGCTGTCACAGATCTTCTTTCATGCAATCCATCCACCTCTTTGGTGGATGTCCTCGCTTCCTATTACCTTCTTCCTGTCTGTCCCAAATCTTCCTCACCAGATTGTCTTCTGCTTTTTTACACATGTGCCCAAACCACTGTGATCTGTTCTCTTTGATCTTTTCTGCAATTGGAGCAACTTTGGCTTCTGCTCTTATGTCCTAATTTCTTCATCTGTCCCACAGTGTGCATCCTATCACGTTACTCAGGCACTTCAGTTCCATCACATCTAGCTTCCTCAACTGTTCTGCTTTCACTGCCCAGGTTTCTGTACCATACAGTAGTACTGGTCGCACCACTGTCTTGTACACCTTACTTTTCAGGTTTTGACATTCTTCTGTCATAGACTACACCTGATACTCTATGCCAGTTGGCTGCAGCCCCTCTGATTCTAGCTTTAACCTCTTCATTCAGACTACCCTTCTCCTCAACTACTCCTCCCAGATACTTGAAGCTGTTTACCTGTTCAACTATCTTCCCTTCTATCTCTATTCTCAGCTTCTTCTGATTTCCCCCAATTTGCTGCCATTACCACCATCTTATCTGTGCTTAGTTTCATCCCATGTTCCTTCAGATTTGCATTCCATTCTCCTATCCTTTGCTGAAGTTCTAGCTCAGAGTCTGCCTGTACTGCCACATCATCTGCATACAGCAGCTTTGTTCATCCATCCCCTCCAACCTGTTGACTAATGTAGTCCATCACCAGTATGAGCAGCAATGGGCTCAGAGCTGAACCCTGATGTACACCCACACCAACTGCGAACCTCTCTGTGAGACCGAACACTGTCCATACTTGAGTCATTGGGTCCTTGTACATAGCCTGCAATAATTCTACCAGTGTTTCTGGAACTTCAAACCACCACAGTTCTGCCCAGATCAGCTTTCTTGGGACCTTGTCATATGCTTTCTCCAAGTCTAGGAATGCCCAGTTGGGCTCTCTCTTCATCCATAGGTTCTTCTCAAGTATCTGTCTCAATGCAAACATCCAGTCAATTGTGCTGCATCCTGATCTGAATCCAAACTAGTCATTTCCCATCTTACATTCTACTACTCTGCGTATCTGTTTATCATTCACCATCTCCAGAACTTTCATGCAATGTGATAGGAATTTGCCTTTGTACTGCCCACAGTTGTGGATGTCCCCTTTGTTCTTGTACACTGGCATGAGTATGCTTATTCTCCAGTCATCTGGGATACACCTTTCTCTCCACACTGCTATTAGCATCCTCAGGAGCCATTTCTCCCCTATCTCACCCAGCATCTTTATCATATCTGCTGTGACCTCATCTGAGCCTTCTGCTATCTCTGAATTCATCTTCCTTAGTGCTGATCTTACTTCTTCTAGGGTGGGCTCCTCTTCTTCTCTCATCGTAGGCTGTTTATGGGGCAGTACAGCTTCTGTTGGGTTTTCTTCATTCAGTAGCTACTGGAAATACTCCTTCCATCTGCCTTTGCTATCCTCTGAGCTGGTGAGCATGTTGTTGCTGGCATCCCTTATGAAGGGTGTCTGACTAAACCAACCAACCTGCCAAATATGAACTGAGAATTGCTACGCTTAATGTAGGTTCACTGACAGGATGCAGCTTGGAAGCAGATGACATAGGTTCATAGGTTGGTACTAGGCTATTGACCCTTGGGCCTGTACAAGCAAAGCCATAACAATTCCCTGGCTATTTCTTCCCACAATATTTACTTCCCTGGACCCCTGTCTAGCAGGGCGACTTATGTAATCCCGAGGTAAATTTCCTATCTCTTATCCAGTCGTCAAGATTCCTTTTGAAGAGGGCCAAGGAGGTACTCTGCTTAACATGTATGGGCAGTCTATTCCAGAGTATAGGGAGTCTCTGGGTCAGGCACCTATCCCTACAGCATGTTTTGTTCATTGTGATGACAAGGTGTAGGTCCCTGAAGCATGTGGATTTGATGGATTGGGATTTCTTTAAGTGTAGCATGTACAACAGCTCTGGGTTTGACATGGCCTTGTATGTTAAGCAGAGACTGCCCCTGAGTAGACAATATGCGACAGAGTATAGTTGGAATTTTTTAGTCGATCAGCATAGGGCATCTGCTTTAGGCCTGTGATTCTTTTAGTGAGGCTGTTTCTGGGACAGTACAGATACAGAGGAGCCTGGACATCCTATGTATCCAGGAGATGAGATGGAAGGGCAGTGCAGCAAAGCCGCTTAGCTTGGGATCCAGAGTCTACTACTCAGGTGGAGGGAAGGCTAGAAATTGTGTAGCAATTGTGGTGAGAGAGGGGCTTCAGAAGGCAGTAAGGGATATCATCAGAATTAATGACAGACTCATGGCATTCAGACTTCAGTGTAAATGATAGGGCAGTATTCATAATCTCAGCACATGACCCACAGCAGGGTTATGATAGTGAGAAAAAGCATGCATTCAGACAGCAGTTGCAGTACCTATTAGATAAAGCAGGACAACATGAATCGGTGTTGATAATGGGTGACTTGAATGCACATATCGGGACAAACAGAACAGGATATGAGGACTGCCTATGTCCACATGGGTAGGGCAACAGGAATAAAGAAGAAGTTATTCTAGACTTCTGTCTGGCAAATAGTTTGATAGTAGCCAACACATGGTTCAGAAAGAGAGACAGTCACAAGATAACATACAAGAGTTGTCAACATGCAACTCAGGTAGACTTCCCCCTAATAAGGAAAAGGCACTGGGTAGAATCCATGATTGCAATGTCATCCCTTGTGAAACAGTCAGCCCACAGCATAAACCAATAATTGCCACAATCAGCTACAAGCAGTGGTCAGAGAAGGCTCTAAGGTCAACAGAGACCAGGTTGAAGACCTGGAAGTTGACTGGAGAGAAAGCACAACAATTCTAGGAATTACTCAGGGCTCTAGCACCCCAAGAAGAGGAGGAAATAGGTAGAGTTGAAACAGAATGGCAGCACATAAAAAACAGCATGTATTAGGATTACAGAAAAGATATGTGGCTGAGCCAGGTATGGAAATAAGGTACATAAGGAAAGCTGGTGGTGGAATGCAGAAGTCCAGGAAGTCATCAAAAGAAAAAAGGACTGCAAGAAGAAGCGGGAGACAGAAAAAACTTCTAGGCTAGGAAGGACTACTGGTTGGCAAACAAAGAAGCTAAGAAAGAAGTTGCAATAGCAAAGAATAGGGCATTGGAGGCACTGTATCAATTTCTGGAAAGTGACTCAGTAAGGGGCACAAAGTAACTCTATCTATATATAACTATATAACTATGTATGGCCTGAAATTGTCCATTAAAATGATGAAACAAGTCATGGGGATTCAGAATCACCAATTAGCTGAAACACCTGACATTCATAAGGATCATTTGCATATATCTCATGTGCCTCTGATACAAGAGGTTTGGGAGGTCACGCAGTGGAAGTTCTACCTTTGCTGGAGTTTTCATTTTGTTTTTACTGATTGGTTTTTCAGTGACCTTCTCACTTATTGTTTTAATATCTTTCAACTTCTGATTTAAAAGCCGACATTTGAGCTACGTTTCCACCTTTCCTGTAATTAGTCTAGTCCAGATAGAGATTTGCTGTATCCAGGACTGTAAGTAAGCTTCTGAGCCCCCCAGCCTGTATGTGTTGGAGGGAAGCCTTCTAGCTTATCAGTTGGAGTGGTAAGCACTAGGTAGCCTATCTACCACAAGAGGTGTGGTTACTGGCTCAGAAAGTGAAGTTTATTGGCAGTTTGGGCAGTTTTTTCCATCTCTTTCAACTTCTGGTTTAAAAGCCACATTTGCGCTTGTTTCCCACCTTTCCTATAACCAGTCTAGTCCAGATACAGATTTGCTGTATCCAGGACTGTTTCTAAGCTACTGAGCCCCCCAAGACTTTCTGTGTTGGAGGGTAGCCTTCTAGCTTGTCAGTGGAAGTGGTAAGCACTAGGTAATCTATCTACCACAAGAGGAGTGGTTTCCAGCCCAGAAATTGTAGTTTATTGTCCATTTTGGCAGTTTATTTTTATCTCTTTCAACTTTCTGGTTTAAAAGCCCACGTCTGTGCCTGTTTCCCACCTTTCCTGTAACTAGTTTATTCCAGATACAGATTTGTTGTATCCAGGACTGTTTGTAGCTTCTGAGTGGTGCCAACGTCTGCTCTTAATTTTTTCCCTTAGACCTGCTAGTTCTCTTCTCTCCTGCACTTTTACTAGCTTATCAGTCTAGCACTTTACCAGACTTCCTGTAGCAATTATTGTAGCATGCAAAAGTGCTACCAGCACTAAACGTTCTACAAGGAAACAGCTCTAGTACTTATTATTAATACCCATCCACCCATTTCTAAAAGCCAGTACCCTGTGCTTTCTCCTATTAACTTGGTGAACTTGGGCATCCTGAGGCAATGTTGCAACTGCCTCATGTACACGGACAACCCTCTCCTCTTACCTCCCAACAATCAGACTTGTGAGAGATGCACTCATACATCCAAATTGGAAGCCACGCACTCTCCAGCCATGATCGGACTAGCTGGTCAAGAGGAGAAGGTCAACACTTGCACCACACCACATGGAACACATAGCCCTCCAGAACACACACCAACACTGCCTTCACGTAAAAACACAAACCACACACCCACTTTTGCAGATGTTCCCAATAAAAATCTACCCAAACAGCAGAGACCTCTAAAGCAGAAATGCACTCAACCACCACAATACAACATTAATCACAAGACACATAACTCTGCTAAGCAGTGTGCCACTCAACCAAGGACCCTAAAGCAGAACAGCATGCCCAACACACTAGTCATAGATGAATCAATAGTGAGGCACACTGTGTCCCACTCACTAGGTTGAATAAGGAGAAAGTAACAGTCAGCTGCCTGTCTGGTGCCAGGATCCACCACATAATGCACGCACTCAGGTCCCTCAACAACAGGTATAAATATGACTCTGTCATTGTACATGTGGGTGTGAATGACATGAGACATACCTCCCTAGACTACATGAAAAGAGACATGAAGAAGTTCTTGGATTATGTAACCCAGGCGGGTATGACCCTAGCCTTGAGCAGCATTTTACCATCATCTAGAATGATACCACAGTCCAAGCAGAAAATGATCAATTTCAAAAATTGGCTAAGTTTCTGCTGTCATTCTAAGGGGATCCAGTATCTGTCTGCCTGGGTTGACATGATTAACAGACCTCAATGCTTTGCCAGAGATGGCCTGCATCTGTCACCCCTGGGCTTCCGGATACTGGACAAGGCTCTTGCCACCCACTATAGTGCCTTTTTTAGGAGGTGTTCCTAAGACCAAATTAACACCATAACAGCTACAAACAAATGCAAGGCTCAAGGCTATAAGTCTAAATCTGAAAATGCACTCGCTTGAAGCACTCCTTAAAATGGAGAACATCGCCATTTGTGCTTTAACAGAGACCTGGTTCAAGGCAGCAGAAAGCACCCATGCACTACCAGGCTATATCTCATTCCACACCTTTCAAGCCCAGAACTTGGACCGAAGCTCCAAAGGCGGTGGTGTTTCCATATTCATAAAGGGTGCACACACCTCCAGACTGGTAGCACAACATAATGCATCAGAGATACTTCAGATGCACCTAACATTGGCTAAGACAGTGATTCAGGTCGTAGCCTGCTATAGGTCCCCGACAATGTCCCAAGACTCACACTTCACATTCCTAAGCACATTGGAGAATATTGGGGTCCAACCCAAACCTCTCATACTGGGCTGTTTCAACTACCCTTCCATTAACTGGGAAAACTACTCATGTACCAATACACTTGCCCAACGTTTCCTGGAATTCATTAACTCAAATGCCCTGGACAAGCTCATTCTTACCCCTACTAGAGGTAGCAACATCCTTGACCTGGCCATTACTAACATGGGCGACCATTGCTCTACAACAATAGTTAATTCCTCCCTGATTAGATCCGACCACAAACTAATCACCCTGGAAATCCATATATCCACCCCACAAAGGTAACCACCATGAAATACTGCTCCAAAGCTAACTTTGGGCTCCTAAAAACAGAGGTGGCTAACTTCATGGCACCCATGCAAATGCAGAATAGTTGCATGGTAGCCAAATCATACACCAATGCACTGTACAAACATGTACACAAATGCATGGATCTCGTCATACCTAATAGAACCAAGATGCTCTCCTCCAGAAAAAGGAAGACAATTTGGTGGTCTCCTGTCATAAACAAACTCTACAACAAAAGGAGGAATCTGATGCAGAATAAGGTGAAGTCTGAAGACTGGAAAAACTCCCTTATCAGCCTCAACAAAAAGTTGAGATCCTTCATCAAATCCTCTAAAGCTAGCTATGAAAACAGAATTGCAGCAGATAGTAAAGACAACCACAAGGCCTCCTATAGTTATGTAAAGAATCTCCATGGCAATACCCAGATCTGCTGTGACTTACTGCACAATGGTACTTCCTATACTGAGCCAACAGATATTGCCAATATAGTGGCCGACAGATTCAGTGCCAAATTTACCCCTCTCTCCCCACCCAAAAAAAACAATCATAATACCAGCTGCACTATTTTCAGCGTTTGCTGAATAGGGGTCAATATTAGAGCATTCAAAGTTGTGAAATTTCGATGTTCTAATATAGACTCATTATTAACTCCCCATGTGATGTTGACATCCTACAGAAAGGCCTCACTGAGACTGGCTGGTGTCAGAACCATGGCCTTAAGCTCAATGCCAAAAAAAGTGTCACCATCCCCTTTGGGAAAAACCTGGTTCCCATGAATTACCACATCGATGGCAGTCCACTGAACACAGAAGGTGTTATAAGAGATCTGAGAACACAGTTTGACAGCAGCCTCTCTTTTGACCACCACATTACTACTGTGGTCAGAAAGTCCTTCTATATGGCACATCTCATTACTAAGGGTTTTGCATCCGGGAAGAAAGAGGTCATTGTCTCCCTCTACTCTTCCCTCATTATGCCAATCATCAAGTACAATGCCCCAATTGGCATGTACCTCACTAGACACCTGCAACAACTAGAGAGGCTGCAAAAGTACATCAAAAAGCAGATCCTAGGCCTTAAACACTTGTCATATATGGACAGACTCAAAAAACTCCTACTATTCTCTGTCTCATATCGCCTACTTAGAGGCAATCTCTGCTTGACATACAAAGCCATGTCTGATCCAGCTCTGTTCAAAATACTACAGTTAATGAAATCACAATCCCTCCAAACCATATGCTCCAGTGGCTTCAAACTCATTACCACAATGAATGGAATGTGCTGGAGGGACAGGTTCATAAACCAGAGACTGCCTTTGCTATGGAATAGACTTTCCATACATGTCAAACAGAGCACCTCACTGACCCCTTCAAGAGCCTCCTTGATGGGTGGATGGAAAATAGAAAATTCACCCCAGGGATCATTCCAGTGGCTTTACTTGACAGAGGCACTGGGAACTAAGGTAGGGTGGCATGATGTAAGGTACTCCTATGGGCTAAGTTTGTAAAGGCTCCAGCCTAGTACACACCTATGAATCTATGAACCTATGATGCTTTGGATGTTCATGGATACTATAGATATGTTTTTGCTGTGAGCAAGTGTGGTAGTTTGAGAACAATTTACAGGGGTGGTGAGTTGGGTGGGCAAGGGAGAAGCTGGGAGAGATGTGGAGAAAGTAGGTCCAGGATTAGGATAAACATCACCTAATAAAATTAGTTTTAAAAGGAGTAGCTGGAGGGAAGATATATAGTTAATTCTGGGATAGTAGACTAGTTTTATGTTTAGTGGTAGTGTAGACAGAGGAAACAGCTTGACTTTCAATAAGTTAGAGGTAAAGTATGGAAAAAGAGATGGAAAAAGAGATTTAATATAAAGTTTTATATTTTCTATCAATAAATGTTGCCAAGTGTTACATTTTGGAACCCTTACTAGACAGAACAGGTCAAAATGGCGGCTCAGTTGTATGGTTATGCATCTTCAAAATGCCAAATATGGATGAAATTATGAGTTTAACAACTTTTATAAACTCAAGAACATCTACATCCATCATTCTTTGGTACACAAGGTGCATCAAAAGCAAATCAATTTTAGCAGAGTCAGTATTAATCTCATGCCTAGAAATAGAAGTGTTTAGTCTTTAATAATGATAGAAATGTTGATGAATCAACTTTTTTTCACGGGTTAACATTGCTCACAATGTAGACAATACTAAGGAAAAATGTGGACAGAAATTGCAACAATAATTTTAATGTGGATCTTTCTATTAATTATAACGTTTTAAGTTATAATGAAGATGATAAAGACACTGGAAGTGAATGTGAATGATGAGAGTCATGACTGGTAAGAGAGAATGAACAAGGAAAATATGGTTACAATAAAAAGTAGCCAAGAAAGGAAAGGGGTAAAAAATAAGATATTAGGTATTGATATTGATGTTAAAATCAGTAAAACTATGAAAAATATTTATGGTTTTGAAATCATGTAAACTTCAAACTTGTGATATTATTTGTCCCAATGTTATAAGCTTTTTAAATGATAGTCAAAAACACAGGTGAGAAAAATATTAGGATATTTAATAGAGGTATATGTTCAAGTATTTTTACAATAATAAATAGCAAGGATATGCAAATGTAATTTGAGATATAATTGTAGCAGTACCAGGGCAATGTGTGATATGTTATTTTTATATATAAAAAAATATAATGCAAAAATCTAAAAAAAGAGCTTTTTTATTTAGGGAAATTAAAAGTGACAAAGTATGAACTAATAACAATAGCAGACTCTAATTATAACTAATGAAGAAAATTACAAGATCGGATCAGATTTTAAAACATGCAGGCAAAAGATAAACTATAGGAGAAACCTGGGAAAATCAGACAGTATACATATAAAGAATAAACTTAATAATTGAAATATATTATGCTTTGATTTCTGAGGGAATATGTGAAATTGAAGGTGCTATAAAATACATTTGCTTTTCAGATCACTGTGCTAAATGGGCAGACATGGGTGACAGAGAACATGATATCAAAGAAGAGAAAAAGGAAAAAAGATTACTGGAACCTGTAAATGATTGAGGTTTATTTATACATGTTATGGGACAGTTATGGAGAGATCACATCTCAAGAATTTTTTTTTTATTTGTAAATCACGTAAAACCCAGTGGATACAATATAAGACACAATACACAAACATGCAGATAAGGTATTGGACAAATATGTTATTAGTTTGTGAAGGATTATGAAAATACCTTGATATGTACACAAAGTGAATTTATTTGCAAGGAGAGAAATGTATATATTAAAATATGGAGATAATCAAAGTGATGTGATGCTACAAGGAAGGATGGAAGTTTCATCTTTTTTAGGCAAAATGGGAATATTAAAGGGATACTAGCAAGTTTGCTAGATAATAACTGGGAAACTTTTTTTCAGTCAGAAAGGGATATAAATTGGGGAAGAAAAATATATTCAACAGTTGCTTTGTAGAAAATATATAAATATTGAGTATAATTTGATGGCTAGGAAATCAGTCAATATAATTAAAGTACACAGTAAAGAGTGTGATCCAGTTTTAAGTGACACAAGATTGTAGTAGATTAGTTGAGGACAGGATAGGATATGATTACAATAAGAGGATGGATGGGGAAAATACATGATTATTAATGCAACTAATAAATGGCTGCAAGAAGGCATTAAAAGTAAGGTGGTGTTTCAAGGGGTTATTAAGATAATCTATGAACAAGTAGAAAAGGAGCACATTAGGATTTAGAGACCTCTGACTTTAGATAATGCAGATTATATTTTAATGAAAAGTATACAGTAAAAATTATTTGGGAGTTAAGTTTTAGATGCTACTTTTGGTGTACATGGAAAACAGGTAAGGGATATGCTAATATTATTTAAATAATTGATAATGTAATTAAAGAGAAAGCTAAGTGTAGTCTTTGTTGTTGAAACTGAATGCACAAACATTAGTGATGTGGGTTATATTAAAGTAATATGGTTTGCATAATATGTTGATTAAGGTAGTAGCATATACATATGTTAATAGGTTCAGTAGACTTGTATTTAACTGATGGATTGGAAAATGATTTAATATTCAAATACATGTTAAGCAGTGGTATCAACAATGACTGGTATTATCTGTACTGATAAGAAATAATGTCATTGTGAATTGTAAAGAATCAATTTATGAATAAGATGGGAAATTAGCAAAGGGATAAGTGTTCCATTACTTATTGCATATGCAGCTTGTCCAGATATAGTAATGAAAGACAGAAAATGGATGAAAGTGCTTATTAGAACAGGGCATGTGCTAACTCAACTGGGCTTGGCACTTAAAAGGAAAACTAAAAGTTTTGGTGCTATAAAGTATATCTGGAATACATATTTTTCAGAGAAATATATTAATTTAATGGGAATAAAAATTGGCAAAATAGTCAGGCATAATGTATGGGCATAGTTATTGAATGATATGAAATGAGTTGTGAAGAACATTAGGGCACATAGTAGAAATGGGTTGCTATATAGTCAAACCCTTAGATGAGCAATTGGCAAAATATCAAGCCAAAAAGCATTAGCAAGGAAATAGAGGCAGAAGATAGAACAGAATGTGTCTACTATTTTGCTTGATTACAGACAGTGGGAATCAGGATATTGCTCCTTTCCTTACTTTAGCACAATCTAAGACTAGGCATATATAATTAGCAGGAGCTTGGTGGTTACATCAGGATCTAGCCCCCCTACAAAGAGCAAGTGCTTTGTCTGGTTGTGTTTTTTAATGTTGCACCTTTGTTCTTTTCATTGATTCCTTGTTCAAGATTGTGGCTCAATATTTTGAAGATCACTTATTTGAGCATTCAGCTATAGAATAGGAACCATGAAGAAATACACATATTTCCTATGAAGTTGGAGGAAGAAATTTACCACTTTTTTCATTTAGATTATTTGGGTAGCTTAGCTTAATCTTATAAAAATGGGGTCATTTGTATTATTCTAGTGAATATAGATGATAAGGATTAAATAATACAACTGAATTTTTAGCATCACTGTATATTTCTTTGATTATCCAATAAAATTAGAGGCAATGAATATGTAAAAATAGAGAGAATAATTTGGGAGAAATATGATGATGTCTGAGCAAATATTGAAGAAAAGACAAAAAAGGATGACATTTGATAATGATGAGTCAAATGAAGACCAATGCTAAATTTAGATTTTGGCATCTTAGGTTGAGAGAATTTTTGAATAAAAGGGAAGATTTTGCATGGACAAATTATAAAAAGATAGTGGGCTGGATTCCCGAAGGCTTGCATGGAGTCTAAGAGTAGAGTAAGACTCCATGCAGCCAACATGTCTGCCGAGCGATCCAGGAACAGCCGGCAGGGGCGTGCAAGAGAGGTCCTAAAACGACTCTTACACGGACAGGGTTAGGTTATGCAAATTACCTCATTTGCTGCCAAAAGCTATGCAAATGAGGTAAATTTGCGATCCAGGAAACCCTTACCTGTCCGAGTAAGAGTAGTGTTATTTGCAGAAATGTACTCAGTTGTCATCTGAGTACCGTTCTGTAAATAGCAAAACGGAGCCATGACAGTTCCAAATAAAGGATGCATCCAGTTGAGGAAGCATGCCAGTGGCTAAATATATGGCCATTGGCATTTTTTCCCATTGCAAAATAAAAAAAAAAAAATTTTTTTTACCTCGATCTCCGATGTTTAAGCGTAGCACAGCGCCGCACAAATGTGCTGTGCTCTAAAAATCAGAAAACCAAAAAATAAAAGGCACAAATAGGGAATTTATTCAAAATATTAATCTGCCATGCAAGTGAATGGCAGGCTGAAGACAACATGGCTACTGAGTAGAGGTTGCTAAGGGGGGAAGCTCAGTCTGAGAGATGTAACTAAGCATTAGTAGGCAATCCTATGCAAATGAGGCTAAGGGTAGTGAATCCCAATATTCCCTGCTATGTGAACCATGTCCCTAGAGTGTAAGAGTAGGAAAAGGGGAGTAACAGAGTAGGAGATGGGTGACATCATGAGGGGGTATGTATGAAAAAGACTGTAAGCTTATTGGAGCAGAGTGGCATGTGGTTGCTGTGAGTTACTCAGGACTAAAAGAGATGTGTCTACAGTTGTCTAAACTGAAATCAAGAAACTGAAGGTGTACGCCGTGGCTATCAGTAAAGTTTCTTGCAAAGCTGCTTACACTATGTGCGCGCGTGTGCACGCGTGTAAACCCATTTAAGCCTGTGTGCACCCATGTAAGCTTGTGTAAGGCTGTCTAAGCAAGTATACAGAAATGTGCACCCGCCTAAGCCCGTGTAAGCCTGTGTAAGCCTGTGTGCGTGCGGGCGTGTTTGTGCTTGTTTGCACGGCGCTTCCCCCTGTGGAAACAGAAATGGGAAAAGGAAGGAAAGGAAGTAGTAGGAAGTTAACCAAGGAGAACTAGCAGAGCTGCCAGGTGAAATCAATCAGAATCAGCCAATTACACAGGCAGTACACAAGCCCAGCCCAGCACCTAAAACTCTGCAAACAACATTCCCCCATGTTTTTCTCAGAAGCACTGCAACACTGCAGTCAAAAAAGAGAAGTGAAAACTTAAAAAGCTTAAACTGGACATAAATATGTTAGGCACTGCCATTGCTGTTATAAGGCAACATGTGCAAGTTGCTGAGGGTGGTGCCATTGTGAATGCTGCTGAGCAACCCACAGTGAGAAGACGGAGAAGAGTGTACAGACCCAGGGTAACCTACCAGGGGCTACATGAGCTGGAGATAGTGGAGCGCTATAGAGTGGACAGAAAGCTCCTGCAGCAAATTGTTGAGCTGTGCAGGCCACGCCTCACACACAGAACCAACAGAGGGGAACTCATCCCAGTGGAAATCAAGGTATGTGTTGGCCTAAGAATACTAGCAATAGGTACCTTCCAGAGACCAACTGGTGATATGATGGGGATTTCACAGGTATCAGCATCAAGGGTACTGCACCAGTTCCTGAATGCCATGTCAGCACATGTCAGTGATCATGTATATTTCCCCAATTTCCATGAGGTATTGGCCAGCAATATGTGTCTCTTCCAGCAAATAGCGGAATACCCTGAGGTAGTGGGTGCAATTGACTGCATGCACATACACATCAAAGCACCAGCTGGTTAGCGGGGTAGGGCCTACATCAACCGCAAGAGCTTCCACTCCACCAACTGCCAGGTCGTGTGTGATGCCCAGGGCATAATACTGGATGTGTGTGCTGGCTGTCCTGGAAGCTACCACGATTCCCATATCTGACATCTGTCGAAGCTGTACCAGACATTTGCAAATGGGGACATCCCTGATGGTCACCTAGTGGGGGATGCTGGATACGCACTGGAGCCGTGGCTGATGACACCCATCAGAAATACATGCACACCTGAACAGGAACTCCATAATGAGGCACATGCACAAACACGAAATGTAATCGAGCGTGTGTTTGGGATGCTCAAGTCATGGTTCCGGTGCCTGGACACATCTGGTGGAGCCTTGCAGTACTCACCAACTACATGTACCTAAATTTACATGGTATGTGCCATGCTACACAATCTTATCCTGCGAAAACAGCTGCAGCAGGAACAGCATGGGGCAGGGCCAAACAGCCTGCCACCATTGCCAAGGTCTGCACAGGTACAACGTGACTCGGAGGAGGAAAAACCTGAGCCTGCCCCAGTAGGCAGAAGGAGGCATGCCCAGTATGCCTTGTCCTTGGCAAAGAGGCAACACATAGCACATACACTGGCTCAGTAGGATCCCTGGAAATGATACGTATCACTGACTCGCACATAAAATAAAAGGGATACCCAACTTGACACTACCTGTTTGCAAACATGTATAGGGAGTGTAGTATGTGCATCCAACATAGGCAGCCCTGCAGCACCACCTGAGGCATGATTGTTATGTTTTATGCAATATAAAGCAGTGCTAAGCAGCTTTTACAAATATGTAGTATATGTAAACAAAATTGCTCGTGCAATGTTGGCCAAGGTCGGCCAAAGCTGAGCAAAGTCAGTTAAACATGCTCATATCTGCTTTACTGTACCTTAAGCAGTCTGGTCTGGCCAGCATGAAAATAAAAAGCAGTGACAGGGCTTGAACTCAGGATACTATACACTATAGTCACAGCACTGAACCACTAAGCCATGATAACATTACAGTTTTGCAGACACAGCAGGGAAATTGTACACTAATGCAAACACAAAGCAAGGCTGTATCATGCCCCTAATGAGGCAAATGGGTAAACTCACCCACATGCCTATGCAGACAGAGGACATCAGGCCAGGAGTTGTGATGTGGGTTGTGTAGGCTATGAAGTCGCAAGCTAATATATGTGGCAATGGACACTAAGACCTGTAGTATACTAGTATGCCTCAAGCCAGTATGATGGGCAACAGTACAGACTGTAAAGGTGTCCTGTACATAGCAGTGCAGGCACAGCAAATGTGTATAAGTGTCAGGTGAAACCCACATACTATGTACACCCACAGTAACAATCCGGTGTACCCATGGTTAGAAATGTACAAAGAATAGCTGTCCCCCCTGTATGTAGAAATGTTGACAGGTCTATGCAAAGTGTCTCACGGAAGCCCTGCAGACACAGCATGATTCCTGTTGATCTATGACACAAAGGTGAGCCCTGCTGTAAAAATACACCTTGGTTTACCATACACATATGGTATAAATGTGTATACTGTGCGTGCTCACACACTCCAACAAATGTAGTGGATTTCAATCTGCATCACACTGAAAGGTCATACTGGACATGCTCACACACAGGCTAAATACGGATGTGATGATAAGGGATCTATGGACAAACGTGTATAGTCATCTCTACTTCCAGAAACACATTCACAAAGTGGTCTGAAAATCCTGCTTTGTGTACACACAAACTGGCAAGGTCTGTGCATGCAGGTCAAAGGAGGTTGCCACTACACAGCAGTCATCAGACCTGTCAGAGACTACCACAACACACTTGCGAGGAATCTGACTAGGCATGTTCATCAACTAGAAAGAACAATGAAGAACCTTAACAAGAGGATTACTGGCCTCAAATAGTTGCCCCATGCAACAAGAATGCATGTAACCCAAGCTGTACTCAGTGGCATACTGTCTATGCAGCAGATCTCTGCCCAACAGACAGGTCCATGTCATGGTTACACTCAGATCTGTTCTGAGTTACAGCTCAATGGCACTAAATGGACAGAGCCAACTGATATTGGCAACATCCTGGCAGATAGGATCAGTGTTAACTTTACTCCCCTCTCACCCATGAAAGAGCACATGTCTATAATGGAAGACTGCAAAGTTGCTGTCATCACGGCTGCACAGGTAAAAAACACTCTCCGAAGCCAGTATCACAGCAGCCATGGGACTAGGTAACTTCCCAGGCTGTGTAGTATCTACTTCCCTGAAGTAAACATTAACATGGAGGTTCTGTGGCTACTGACGTTTCCAGAGAACTGCAAACTAGGAGCCATCATTGTTAATACTAAAGATGTGGATATCCTACCAAAGGGCTTCACTGAGACAGATGGCTGTTGTCAAAGCCATGGGCTGTAGCTCAATGCCAAAAGGTGCATTATCATCACCTTTGTTAAAATCTCTGTAGCCAAGAACTACAACATAGGTGGTAGTATACCTCACACTTTAAGTGTGACAAGAGACCCTGGGCCACGGGTGGACAGTGGATACAACTGTGATAAGCACATTCCCACAGTAGTCAGGAAACCCTCTTATGTGGCACACCTCATCACAAAATGTGTCTCATGCAGAATAAAAGAGGACATTGTTCCCCTCTACTCACCGCTCACTAGAACTATAAAAGAGTACAACACCACTGTTGCTATGTACCTCACAAGACAACTACAACAACTGGAAAGCCAACAGCAATACCTCACAAAGAGCATTATTGGCCTGAAATACATGCCATACACAGACCATCGTGAAATGCTCCATCTGTACTCCCTTGCATATCACCTACTCATAGGTGTTCACTGCGTAACATCCAAAGCTATGTCAAACATGCAGCTGTTGGATATGATCCATGTAAAACACTCACAATCACCCAGACCTTTGAACTCAAGACCATGAGTGAAATACAAAAGGAAGTGATGTAGCCATTTACCTTATGGATATCCACACCTCCAGGTTACTGCCACAGCATGAGGCCTTGGAGACCATGCAAGTGCAACTAACATTGGGCAAAGTTGCCCATCAGATTGTAGCCTGCTACAGATCATGTACCTTGTCTGAGGAACCTCACTCAGTATTCTGGAGAACAGTGACAAATATAAAGGTTTTATCAAACACCATTATATGAGGAGATTACAACTACCCAAGCAATGAGTGGGTGAATTACTCATATACAATGTCCTTTGCCCAATGTGTCATACAGTTAAGAAACTCTAACACCCTGGAACAGCTGGTCAGCACGCCCACTAGAGGTGACAACATACTGGACATGATCATCACCAACATGGAGTACCAGTGTTCCACAACAAAGATAAACCCCTCGCTGGTAATATCAGATCATTAAGTAATCACACTGGACATCCACATCCCGCCCCCACACCCAGTCAATGAAATGACTGTGAAGACATTTTCAAAAGCAAACAGCACACATCCCAAGACCAAAGTGGAAAGTCCCAAAGCACTCTTGCTATAGGATAATGGTATACAATCTGCCAAATCATTTACACGTGAATCCTATGAGCATCTACTGGGATGCATGGATCGAGACATCACAAATAAAAGCAAGATTCACTCCTCCAAAAATAAGAAAACAATCTGGTGGTTGTTGCCCATAAATAAGCTAGACAACAGAAGGAAGAAACTAAGACCTGATAGAGCCAACTTCATTAAAGGAAAGGCATCACTGATAATTATTAGGATGAAACAATGATCGCTCATAAAATAATCCAAGCACAGTTTCTAAAGACAAACTGCCAAGGAATGTAAGAATAACAACCGCAAAGCCTTCTGTAGCTATGTCAGACATGTAGGTGTCAACTTCCAAATATGCTGTCAGCTACTGAAAAAAGTAATGACATACACCAAACCAACTTTCATTGCCCACACCCAGGGGGACAAATGTAGTGTAAACTCCCCCCATCACCCCAAAAGGGCCTGTGTCTATCACAGAAGGATGCAGAGACACAGACATCATGGACATGCATGTAAAGACAGCCCTCACCAAAGCTAAGAACATAGCATCAATGTGACTGTAAGTTGTCCCAGGGTGCGTCTTACACTAGGCCCACAAGGAACTACATCCTCACCTACATACACTGTCTAGATTCAAGCGTATCACAGGCTATGTACCCAAAGAATGGTATACACTAACAGTCATCCAGCTCCACAAAGGGTGTGCCAAAATAGAACCTGGAAACCGTTGCCCAACATGTGTACTCAGCCTGGTCTACAGAGCTATTGAGCAAATCATCATGGAACCCATACACTGAGACATTGGAGATCTCCAGACACTGGACTCTACACAACTTCACCTTGTTAAAGGCATAGCCTGGCTCCCAAACCTAGTTGACTTATTTAAAATAGTTACCATGAACATAGATGGAGGTGAAAGTAGTCCACACAGCCCACCTGTACCTCACTAAGGGCTTACCACACCATCCCCCACTCCTTCATCATGGACAAGTGTACCAGCTTGAACATGAACAGCTATGTCACAGGATGGGTGGCCAAGTGGCTCACAGATCAAACACACATGTTTATAGTTGCGGGAGCCATATCCAACTCTAAGCCAGTCACACATGGCATCACACAGGTCTTGGTCCTGGGACCCCACCTGTTCAGTCGATACTGTTCAGAGGTACAGGCAAGCATGGCAGGTGTAAGGCTGAACAGATTTGCAGATGACTGGAAACTGTGATCCATAATTGACTGTACAGCTGACACAGACATCCTCCAGAAGTGTCTTACAGAGACAGATACCTGGTGTCAAAACAATGCCCTCAAGCTGAATGGCAAAGAATGCATAGTCATCCCCTTTGGGTAATATAAAGTGCACACAAATTACCACATAGGTGGTAATCCAGCATGTACGGAGAAAGTAATTATGGCCCTGTGAACACAGGTAGATAGTAAACTCACCTTTGATGATCACATGGCCAAACTGTTTAGACATTCGTTCAATGTAGGCTAACTAATGTCACCTAATGTAACACACTTCGTATAGTCTGATGATGTCACCATCCTACAAATACACCTGTTGAAAAAAAAGCCCCCAGTGCTATGTATAGTGCGTTGTGATAATGTATGCTTCTCTACTATCATGAAGTAGGTAGGTAGGGGTTTGAATCCTGCACTTGGCAACTGTGTGTGTGTGCTCCCTTTGGGAAGGAACAACCTTTTAGGAGAGTAGGGAAACACCTCAAAAGTGGTAATGTAACCTTTTTCAAGTCTGATGATGTCAGCATCCTACAAATATACCTGTGGAAAAAAAAGCTTACAGTGATCTGTGTAGTGCATTGTGTTGATGCATACACCTCTAGTGTCATGAATTAGTTTGGTAGGAGTTCAAACCCTACACCTGGTATCTGTGTGTGTTCCCCTTGGGAAAGAACAACCTTTTAGGAGAGTAGTGAAACACCTCAAAAGTGGTAATGTAACCTTTGTCAAGTCTGATGATGTTAGCATCCTACAAGTATACCTGTGTAAAATGCAGCTCCTACTAATCTGTATAACGCGTCATGTTAATGCATACTCTTTTAGTGTCATTAAGTAGTTAGGCAGGGGTTTGAATCCTACACCGGGCAACTGTGTGTGTTCCCCTTGGGAAAGAACAACCTTTTAGGAGAGTAGTGAAACACCTCAAAAGTGGTAATGTAAGCTTTGTCAAGTCTGATGATGTCAGCATCCCACAAGTATACCTGTGTAAAGCAGCCCTCTCACTCATCTGTATAGTGTATTGTGTTAATGCGTACTTTTCTAGTATCATTAAGTAGTTAGGTAGGAGTTTGAATCCTGCACCGGGCAACTGTGTGTTTGTGTGTTCCCCTTGCGAAAGAACAACCTTTTGGGAGAGTAGTGAAACACCTCAAAAGTGGTAATGTAACCGTTGTCGAGTCTGATGATGTCAGCATCCTACAAGTATACCTGTGTAATATACAACTCACCCTAATCTGTATAGCGTGTTGTGTTAATGCGTACTTCCCTAATATAATTCAGTAATTAGGTGTTTGACTCCTGCATCGGGCTACTGTGTGTGTGTTTGTGTGGGTTCCCCTTGGGAAGGAACAGCCTTTTAGGGGAGTAGTGAAACACCTCAAAAGTGGTAATGTAACCTTTGTCAAGTCTGATGATGTCAGCATCCTACAAGTATACCTGTGTAAAAATAAAGCTCATACTAATCTGTATAGCGCATCATGTTAATGCATATTCTTCTAGTGTTGCTAAGTAGTTAGGTAGGAGTTTGAATCTTGCACTGGGCAACTATGTATGTGTGTTCTCCCCATTGGAAGGAACAACCTTTTAGGAGAGTAGTGAAACACCTCAAAAGTGGTAATGTAACCTTTGTCAAGTCTGATGATGTTAGCATCCTACAAGTATGGTGAGTGTGGGCTGTATGTGTGGTACATTGTTTGTCAATGTGTTGTTGGTTTTGCTTTTACCACTGTATGACAGATAAGTATGCATTGCACATGAGCTAGCTGTGTGTCAAATACATACCTGTACATGTTACCTCAGTGATTGCATGTGTGGGAACCCTGCTTTCTCCAACAACACAGCTGTCATCCTTGCCAGACTGTGCTGCTGCTTCCCAGACCTAAGGTCACATCTGTATGCTTGTGACAAGGCCAGCCACTGCAGTGATCCCTGGCCTAGGTCATCTGTGTCACACAAAGTCATTACGATTCCTATTGGAATGTGTGAGTGAGGGTCTATGGCCGAGGTATATGTCAGACCTTTTCAAACGCAGCAAAGTCTGTCCATGATGACTATTCATAGGTGTAGAACAAACTGTGGATATGCACGTAGAACCCTTATTGCTTATGTGATCCACCAAGGGATTCCAGAATACCTTTGGAAATGTGATTAACAAAGGAGAGATGACATAACACTTGGTTGCATGTACACATCAGTACCTGTTCATCATGCTGGTGGTTACTACCTATGTGGTACTGTGGGGATAATATGTTCCTTATAGGTGGATGACAATGCTTAGTTTGGCTTGGGTTTGACAACAGGCATCTGTCTGTATGATACCCTTTTGGAGTATGTGTGTGTCATTTGGAGAATGCATTATAGGCCACAGTATGCATTACCAGACGTGGATGGACATATCCCTACTGTGATTGCGTGTACCTAAGAGAGCTATATGGCAAACAGGAGTGGTCTCAGTAATGGGTGCAGGTGAATACCAGTGGTTACTGGCATTGTATAGTACCTGAAGGATCCAAATGTTGCTGTGTGTCCTACATCTGTGTGTAGGTTGTCAAGACATCATCTAACGATTGGTTATGGTCAGGCTGTTGAAGTGATGTATACCACCAGAATGCAAAACAATGACAGATAGTAACAGTACCACCCACAGCACAGTGTCAAACCATGTCATACACACATGTGTAGTCAGGTTCCGGAATGTGTGTAGTACAATGTATACTGGCCACCAATAGAAACTATGGAGTGTTATTGTGTAATACAGAGCATGTCACCCTGGCCATGTGTCCACTACGCACGTACATGCAGACAGTGCACCTCCACCATGTTCACAACTGTACGTCTGCAAATCTGTGCTACACACATCCCACACACACTGTCCACTCTCTAACACATGCTGCCAATACTGCACACATCAGCCAAGTGGCACATGGCCAGACAATACACAATTGGAACCAACACTGGTGTAAAAACACTACAATGACAATCATAGCTTTAATGCATCATGCCTGCTCAGCTACACCTTCAAGAATATCATTACACTCTACAACTGACAACATGCTAACATTGATATACTGCTGTATAGACACCCTGTGCATCAGCACCATGGTAGCCTGTTCCTGCATCGATGTTACAGATGACAGGAGGTGGCACAGGAGGTGGCCTACAGTAAGCCATCCAATTGACATGTATGTGTGTGTGTGTGTGTGTGTGTCTGTGTGTGTGTGTGTGTGGGGGGGGGGGCAAGAATACTGCAATGGGCCAATGTTGTTGTAATGTGTGTGGGTATGTGTTAGCCCTAGGTGTCTGGAGTATGCGTGTGTGTCTGTATGCACACAGTTCCACCATGTGGCTGCCATATACGGGAATTTGCGGGACAGCCACAGACTGTACCTGTGAGGCTTTACAGATCACTGTCTCTGGCCATGGATATGGTACTGGTGCCTGGCAGCGGTGCTACTGACACTATCAGGTACTAAGCCAGACTGGGTACTATCCCCAGAGTTGGAATGATGCACACTGGACACAGGTCCCTGCTGGGACTGTCCAGAGCCACGTGCACGTGGTCTTCTAGGGCATTCTATGGACAGCCCACCCCCAACATTGCTGGGGCTAGTACTGGCACTACGGGAGCGGCTGTGGCTTGAGGGACGTCCGCGGTGACTGCCAGCTGCTGATGTTGCTGGCATACATCCACGTGGACGTCTCAAATGTCCCGCACTGTCCTGACACATGGACATGACATTGCAGAGGATATTTAATGTCTCTCCCCAACGTCTATCAGTGACCTCGCTGTAGTGTCGGATGGCACCTGCTAGGTCACGGATACTGTCAATGACAGCAGTGTTATGGGCCCTCTGTGCCCTTAGTCCCTGTCTGGTGTACAGTTCCATACATGCCTGTGCCTCCATGACAGCCTGGAACATGCATGATGTTGTCAGACCTGTGGCACATCTGCCAGTGGCATGATGAGCAGCAGTGCTCCTATGAGAACCCCTGGACATCTGCCTATGTGGTACCCTTCCAGACATCTGGGTATGGCTGCTGTGCTGGGATGCATGTGCCATGGATACCACACTGTCCTGGCCAATGCCAACAGTACACTCTCCCTCAGCTATGGGCATTGGTGATGGATGTATTGGCAGTATGACTGTATGCATGGATGGGGTGGACAGCTGTGTACTGTCAATTGGTGGCCCAATGACAGACCCTGGCAAACACGCCTGTGCCTCAACACACCTATCTTCATTATCACTATGTGGCTCAGTGACATCAGTTTCCCTGCTGCAGTGAACCAGCCCTAACACAGTACCTGTGAGAGGGAGACAGGAAACACACTTTACGACCTGTACATGATGTCAGCACACATGCACACATGAACACATGAACACATGAACACATGAACACATGCACACATGCACACATGCACACATGAACACTTGCACACATGCACATATGCACACATGCACACATGAACACATACACACAAGAACACATGCACACATGAACACATGCACACATGCACACATGAACACATGCACACATGCACACATGCACACAAATACACTCCTCACTACAGCAGATACCCATACACACCACCAGCAATCCAAAACATACTTAGTAGTGGTTGAAGGTGGGTTACAGTATCACAAGGCAAACAGTCATATCACACATGTCAGCATGCAGAAAGTTTGTTGCTCAAGACCATGAAGTGCGAGTGTAGACAGCCCATGTTAATAACAGTATACAAGGCTTTAATACATGTGTGCTGTTGTTCAGTGATTGGCTTCACATCCACTCATTACATGGGTTTGTAAGGTGCCCAATAGGGAGCATTGACTAACATGAATGTGTTATGTGTTGAAGAGTGTCGCACAGCCCAATCATAGGCCTCTACCCCTCAGGTATATTATGTGTGCTGTGTGGATGACATTTGGGATACTGAAGTGTGACCTTACAGCGGGTGTCTGGATACGCTATGTGTAGCATGTTAAGGTGTACTGCGTATGACAATGTTGTGTATGTTGTGTACATGTGTATCAACTATGCCTATCCAATGTCCAGTATGGTGTTGCCACAATTGTGTGTGCTGCACTGTGTATTGCATGTGATTGAGGCAGCTACTGTCATTACTGAGATGTGCATAGTCTCACAGCAAACATGCACAGCATGCATTATGCGTAGGTGTGTTACATGTACATGGCCTACACCTCACTTATGACATGCACATTTCATTAGCAATATTAAAATTATAACACACTCACCAGCATCGACTGGATGCCTTGCTGTCACACCAGAGGGACCTACAAGAATATGAGACAGTTTGTCAGTGGCCACAACTGTGCCATTGCTACTGTAAGTTTGCTAAACTACAGTAGTACAACAGTCGACAGTGACAGGCCTACAGATTATATTCCAAATATCAGTATTACACAACACTATGCAGCACAACTGCTAAACACACAGTACACATGTCACATATGCATAATCTACCAATACAGATAACAGTAGTCTACAGACAGGACATGTTACCTGCCCGCTCCATGTCAACATGCTGGGTGGCTCTGGCCTTCATGATGACACATGTCAGTTGCTGTTCCTGTGGTTGGCCAGGAGCCACCACACTTAGGAGCAGCTCCTCCACTCTGGTGAGGGAGGATGAATGGGAACCCCACCACCTGTGGCAAGCTGTTTTCGATGGATATCAGATGCACGCTGCTGGACATGTCTAATTAAATCACTGCAGTGATGGCGTACCTGCTCATATGCCCGGTTATGCATGCCTATGTCATTTACCCGATGAACGAGATCTTGCCACAGTGCAGTCCGCTCATGCTGGTCCTGGCTGGTTCTAGAGAACAACAGGGTGTAGTGCTGCACCAGGCTGTTGTGTATTTCTGCCTCCTCTGCAGCTGTATGACACGGGTTTCTTTGGTGGGACATAACCCTGGAAGACAATTAAATAAGATGTGTGAGCAAGTCAAGTGGCACACTTAACATCCTAAAGTACAGATATCAGTTACCTGCCATATTTCGCATCCGATGGGTTGTCAAAGGATAGACATGTTCAATACCACATATTAGTGCTCAGGCCACAACTGGCTGACAGTGCCTGCCATGCTCTATATATCAAACCATGTTCTGCACAGCAGCAAAGAGAAGCCAGTATGTAAGACTATACACCAGTACATGACACACTGTATGTGATACAATGCACCACCTAGCCACAGTAGTTATATATCAAGCTAATGCATAAAGAAAGATGTCATCCATTGCAATGAATGTAAAGTACAGTTACAGTATTACCAGTATACCACAGTAGTCTTTGATGCCAAACCCCTGCCTAACATATGTGCACAGTTGTTGATATAGGTGGCATACTGCTGTACTAGACTATACATGTTGCTAGATACACACGTATACCCTGTAACACAGATATGATTGAGGGCATGGTACAGGCATAATCACACACACATCAGACATACATACAACACACAAATGTATGCCAACCCAGATGAGCTTTACCTATATACCATACAGTACTGTGTGTCAATACTTACAAAACTGTATGCCTGAGGTATGTAATCTGTGAGGACTACAGGGAACACACAAAACAGTGTTTCCAAGCAATGTGAACATACACCATACTGTACTGTTTAGGCATACAGCTTCAGGTAGTACTACAGTACATATGGGAGTTGGATTCACCAGCAGTACCACTCACTAAGCATACATATATTGCTTTAGCCTACAATGGGACACCACAGTCGACAGCAAGGGACTATGTCACACCGTATGCCATTCTACTTTTTCTGCCTAGCAATAGCATATGCATCTTTTACTGGGATCACAGCTAGGACACAAACTACCATGACAGAAACAATTTCACACTAAGCTATCACACCTTTACAGACCTTGCACACATTCACCAACACATTCACCATCACACTCAGTCAACCTCACATAGCAATTATTGCACTAAGTACATGTTTGTGTGCATCGTGTCATGGGTAGGTAATACGCTATTGGCCCTAGGGCCTACAGCAGCCTAGCCATATGCTACCCTGGCCTTTGACACACATGTAATTTAATTTCACTTGCCCCTGTCAACCAGAGCCACAGAGGTGATTTCCGGGGTTTATTTCCTATCTCTCAAACAATCATCAGGAGTATTTATGACAAGTGCTAATGAGGAGCTTTGTTTGCAATTGATAGGTGGTTTGTTCCAGAGTATGGCATGTCTGAGTTAGGACTCTATCCCTCCAGCATGTGCTGTTTAGTGAGCTGACAAGGTTTAGGGCCCTAGAGCGTGTATCTGGGAGAGATTGTAATATGTTTACGTGGGGGATGTCCAGCAGCTATGGGTGTGACATAGCTCTGTATGTTAGGCAGAGGTCACCTCTGGGTAGGCAGTATGCAACACAGTGTAGCTGTGGTTTTGTGAGTCAGTCTGCATAGGGCATCTGTTTGAGGCCGGTATTACTCTTTGTGAGGTATGTCTGTGGCCTTTCCAGTTGCTGTAGTTGGCATTGTACTCTCTAATGGGTTTTAAGTGTGATGAGTAGAGGGGAACACTGACCTATATTTCCCTAGATGACACACCTTTTGTGATGACGTGTACCACGTAGACAGAGTACATGACTAGTGTGGCACTGTGATTATCAAAGGGGAGGCTACTGTCCACCTGTGTCCCATGTTCCCTTATCACACCTTCGGTGTTAGGTAGACTACAACCTATGTGGTAGTTAATGGGTACAGTGTTCTGGCAAAAAGGGATGGCACTGCAGTGTCAACACTGAGCTTCAGTCCATACCTTGATCGCCAGGCACCTGTCGCAGTAAGTATGCCCCATGTCTCTCTCCCTCTCTTCCTCTCTCTCTCTCTCTATATATATACATATATATATATATATATATATATATATATATATATATATATATATATATATATATATATACATGCATACACACATACATATAAACATCCATTGCTGTACATATAGATGTACATATAGGCACATATACAGTCCACTATTCATGGTGGGAATATAAATTATGTAACAGTTCTGAGATATACAGTTATGTAATAATATTGCACAGTGTTGCAGACTGCATTGAAGGTGTCCTCAGCCCATGTAGCTTTAGCAGGCCTCACTGGCTGCAACACTGCAAAACTGACAGAGCATATCCACAGCGTTTAACCACCACATGTCATATACCAGCACTGCATGCTGTTTTCTTTGCCACACACTACAACCTACATAGAAATATGCACATAACAACCTTCAACAATGTATATATATATATTTATATATATATATATATATATATATATATATATATATATATATATATATATATATATATACCCTTCACAAACAATTGCAGTATGTCCCTTGCCCTATGCACATGTACAGATACATATAGATGCGTACTGCTGCCACATATGGATGATTCAGAGTATGTAGAGTACTCTTCATAAACATCTACTACATGCCAGCAAATACATATGTGTTGCATACCTTTCCTTTGTATTGCTCTGTTCTGTCTGTTTTTAAAGGAAATATTTTTTTTTTATTTTTTTTTCTCTGTCTGTTGCTGTTGCTCTTTCTTTTTCTGTGTCTCTCTATTTCTGTCTCTTTGTCTGTCTTTGTCTGTGTCTGTGTCTCTACCTCTGTCTCTGCCTCTGTCTCTGTCTCTCTCTCGCTCTCGCTCTCTCTCTCTGTTGCTGCAATGAGATTATTGCATGTGTGGACAGCAAGTACAGCCTACTTTTCTAGGTATCTGCACATGTGCATGTGACGGCCTCTGCACCAATTGGTGTCCACCATTTACTAATTGCATGCAGCCTGCTGTGTGGTAATTGCAGTACTCACTGTTATAGCAGCCCACTGCTATAAAATGCTAGGTTAGGTAGGTGTAGCCCTTTCAGCTTTCCAAAGTGGGGCCCATGCTTGTTTGCTGTGGACACTGTTGTGTCAGGCAGAAGGTTGGTATACTTCTTATATCTGAAGGTAGGCTAGGGTTGTAGCCAGTGATTTGCATGTCGTACTCAAACCTGAATGTAGTACACACTTGTCAGTGTAGAATTTTACTCACTCCTCCAAATGCTTAAACAAGATACATGGGAGTATGTACTTTCTTTTCTAATTAGACAATTAACTGCTATACAAAAGTAGTTATTGCAATGTATTCCTCTGGCAGACGAACTGTTTGTGAACTACTATACTGTAAATATTAATTACCTCACTTCTGAACAGTTTGTTGTTTATTTGTGTTGACATTAGCACAGGCTGCTCAAGACAACTGGACACATTTCAGTACTGAGTATGCCTACCTACATCTTTGGTAGAGCCTGAATACACAGGTATATTGTTCTTTTGGGTAGGGGTGCAGAAGTACAGAGAGCATTATATATTATTGTGTGATGTTTATCTTGCTGAACATACAGGGTTGCTGTGTACCTGTTAGTCTAACAAGACAAGTAGTCTATCTGCGTATCTCCCACTTGTGGACATATCCAGATGGTAGCCAAGGTTAGCCTATTATTCTTTGTCTGTGCACCACACCAGTCTTTTCTGCACTGGAACAATGGCATTGTCACAGTTGGTTGCTACCAGTACATGGCTACATCCTTTGATATTTCTGTGTTGTACTCCTACATAAGGTTATGCTTATGGGACTCGTTCCAAAGCTATTTGCAGAGTGTGTAACAGCAGAAAAGCTGAAATGCCTGTGTGTTTCTGCCTCTGCCAGGCCTCTGCTATACTCAGGTATATATTTGAACAGCCTCAGGGAAAGGTACATATAAGTGAGGTACACCTGTAATATATTACAGACATTAAGTTGAGACTGTGAGATAATCAGAGCATATGTATTAATACACCTTTTCTGACATGCATGCAGTGTGTACTCTTACTTATTGACATTATTCATTAAGTGTAATTCCCCACTTTTCGGCCTAACATCAGTACTTTTCAGAGGGATTCTGAGGGACACAGCTAACATTTGTTTACAAATCAGGGACATCCCTGAAAAGCAGTCACAGTTGGGAAGTGTGGCCTCTGCCCTATTCAAATATGCCAGTGTTTATCCTGCTCTGATACTGTGTGGGGTTTGTAAAGTGCTGCTGTAACCTTATTTCCTGCTAGAATGTCTGGTTCTCTTTTCTCAGTCATGTCATGCTTTTCCACAACAACTGCTGGTAAAGATCCGCAGAACAAGATTTGTGTTATGGCATTCCTATTTTTCATTTACGTTCACTCATTGTAATGCATGATATATTTATTACAGAATCAACTTGTTGTATGTCTACTGTGGCTAAGTGCTACTTCATGCAGTGTAGTGTGTCTGGGGTTCGAGACTGACAGAGGTGTTTTATTTTGCTGCTCAGCAGAACAAGGGCCCTGCCATGCAGAGTGACTAAGGCACTTTTAAGCAGTTGTAAGCGGGTTTGCACGGGTTTGCGTGACGCTTAGCAATAGTTAGCTAAGCGCACACATGCGCACACTTGCTCAAACCCACTTAGCATTGCTTGCAAGTGCTTACTCCCGCTAACCTCCGCGCTAATTTCTTTGAAAGAAAAGAAAATGGGGAGATAGGAAAGTGGTGAAAAAGGGGGCACAAACAGGGAAAGACAGTAGGGAAACCAGCTCAGGATGTGCAGGACGGGTGTAGGGAAGGTCCATAGCTGCTCATTTCTTTACCAGCAACAGCTGTGCATATGTTAGAAATTTGGAGTGAAATTTGAAACCTTCCACCCCTGAGAGAGGGGTGAGGACAACAAAGCATGTTGTACTGCCAATTATAATTATCAGTTTACATGTCCAGTGGACATGTGTGCAAAATGGGCAGCTATGTATGAGGCGTATTTTTTTTGTGGGAACAGATTGCCCTTTTTTTTTTTTTCAGG
Organism: Protopterus annectens; assembly: GCF_019279795.1. Lineage (NCBI taxonomy): Eukaryota > Metazoa > Chordata > Ceratodontiformes > Protopteridae > Protopterus > Protopterus annectens. The sequence continues at coordinate 972,122,933 of NC_056731.1, forward strand.
TGAGAGTGGAATGTGAGGTAGAGGAAGTAGGTATATTTGGGGAGGTAGGTTGGGGAGGTAAACAGACAAGACAAACAAGATGCATACAGGGGCAGAATATGACACATGGGGTGGGTGAACACTATTGACGGGGACGGATGTTTGGAAATCGCAAACCCATGAGCCCACAGATGGTAACAGTGGAACTGAGATCCCCACCCATGGGCAGTCACCACTGCACCTTCACAGCCCCAAGGGTGGCTGTGCTGGGGGCTGCGTAGGAGGGGCAGGCTCACCCATGAGTCACGCCATTCTCGCCTCGAGCTGGCATAGGGGATCAGTGACTGAATGCTGGATCTCCCTATGCACCACAGCCCGGACCCTTCGGAGGGTGACAGGTGGCCCTTCTCCGCCCACGCTTGCACGGGGGAGATGAGCCCCATCCCCTGCAGCGCTTCAACCCGAAGGTGGCACAGGACCAATGGAGGCGGGGAGCCCGGGCTGGGCACCAGACCTGCTGGTGCCTGGTGCAATTGCCAGCTAAGGAGGGACAGGTGGGTCCGCTGGGACCGGCCTTCCCATACGTTCTGTGTTTAGGTGTGTTTAATTACAACATAGACAACAGCATTCCAAATCAGTTGTAACAGCATGTAGTAATATTCCCATTAACCCAACACACCAGGGTTCCAACAGTTGAACAGCAAGCATACACATGCATATATTGAACGACAGTGGACATTCCAATAGCATGCAGGGATGATTGGTGGCAACAGGCCACCAAGATTGTGGTGTTTGAACAGGGCACATGCATCAAAGTAAATGCAGATATTTATAGAACAATAGGACATATGCCCCAACAAATGTTTTGAGATTAGACATACCCATTGAGGTGTGGAATTGCATTGTTTATGCACATACAGTAGGGTGTAAAAAGATACCTCCATTAACATCTTATAAGTACTTTTAGTCTATACTACATTCCTATTGACTGCAGGTGTATATACCCTACATGTATGTGTACACTAGGCAACATGCATTAGGTTTTGTAATGGGTCTGGCTAGTTCATTATATACCTGACCTATATCTGACATACTAACTGTCCAAGATGCATATCTTACTGCTACATAGTTATATATTTTATTTATATTTATATATCTACATATCTGGATGTGTTCACATGACATTTTCAGTTAAATTTCTACAGAACCCTACATCTCATGTAGCACACTCACATTTCTGGGGAACACATTAACAAGCTACTCTTGTGCCAGATTTACCTATGCATGCCAGCCATTAACCAACTGTTGAGGACTGTATATATGCTTCACAGCTACTGGCACTTCCTTCATCCACTTTATATGGGACTGCCCAACTGTGGGTTGACAGCACTTAATACAACAGTACTATTTATATAATGCAAGGGTACAACAACATTTCAAAGTAAGTGACACAGACACACTCCAAGTATTATACCTTTATTGATTACATTACACACTTTTCTACAGGCTGTCTCATTTATTTGATATTACAATGCATACAGAAGACTTATTCAAGACATATTATACCTTTATTAATAGGTTACAACACTCGTTTTCAGGCTCGCTCACTTATTTTATATAACAGTACATGCAGAGATACTATTCCGGACTTATTTTACCTTTCATAATGGGTTACTACACTCTTTTTCTGGCTCTCTGACTTATTTTATATAAGAGTACATGCAGAGAAATCATTCAGGGCATTTTATGGCTTTATTATTGGGCTACATCACTTTTTTTTAGGCTCTCTCACCTATTTTATATAACAATACATGCAGAATAATTATTAACCTGCCTGGTGGCGCAGGCTTAACATCCTATCTGCATAGGCTTGCTGATTCGCAGCATGGACACCTGCAGCTGTGAAGTAAATGAAGGGATATTGAGACATACCTATCCATTATATAGACTAAATTAGCATCTCTTACATACTTCATTCCATGGCTACCTACTCAGTAGTGGGGCATCTTGCATGCCATGGGCCTCCTGTATCCATCGGTTCAGTAGGTCCTGCTTCCATCTCTTCAGATCTGCATGGTGGTGATGGACCTGCTCACCAGTCCGAGGGACACCTGTGGCACTGGTGAGATCATGAGCTAACTGGTTCCAAGCCTCTGCTTTGTACTCCATCCCTTGGAACTGACCATGCAGGAGTCTTGACTCATGATGGTGGACAAGGAGCCAAACCATGTATTTTGACTCCTTGATGCCCCAGCGTTGCACTCAAAAGTGAGTACCCTCTCCAGCACCAGCCATTCTGACTGCAGATGGGAGCTACAATCAGTTATGGTGAGTATTCCTGCCTATGGAGCTTAAATATGCCGCATTTCCCGCACTTATTTTGATTGGCCATTTTTGAAAATTCTCGGCTAACAGCAAACCTGCTTAGCAATGGTTAATCTTCCATTTATAAGTATATGTATGTTAACAGTGCATATTGATGCTAAGCTGTCATGGGTTAGTGGTTCAGTGCTTTGGTTATGGTGCACAGTGTCCTGGGTTCGAACCTTGTCATTGCTTTTTATTTTACTACTGTCCAGACAGGCTAGGGGGTGTGGCTGTGTTTAGGCAAATTTGTTCTATGTTGCTCCACATTGCCCTACGGTGTGCTGGTTAGCGCGGTGCACAGCTCCACGTAAACTTATTGTGCTGGGTAAAGCGCTGCTTAGCTATGGGCAATTATATTGTGCTAGGTAAAGCGCTGCTCAGCTATGGGCAATTATATTGCCCTAGGTAAAGTGTTGCTTAGCTATGGGCAATTATATGTCAATATCCTTAATGCTGCTCACCTTCTTATATTTATATATATACATTTTGTTCACTAATACATAGGCCATTTCAATGCTTTTTACAAAAATTTCATTCATATATGTCAGGAATTATTTTATATACTAATTTAAAACATAAAATAGACAGGGGAGTGGTGGGACTAGAACCGGGAATGCCTCCTTTTTGTGCGAACATTGTACCACTACACTATTGCACTTGATTTGCATAAACCTTTCTTATTATGCTCTTCGATGTCAAAATTGCTAACTGCAGCTAAGCAATGGGCACACCCGCGTAACCATGCGCAAATACGGGCAGCTATATCAGGAATTAGAAAAAAAAAATTAGTTTACATTTTACATTTACAAAGGGGTTTAGTATGTGGGGATGTGTACTATTTGCTATGTGTACATTTCAGCGAACTCACTCATTGCATTTGTTTTTTTCACTTTATATGGTTGAAGGGGCATGGATATTTGGACTGCTTGGCAGTCCGACACACCCCCTGCAGTCTTACACGCTCTGTGTAAACTTTCCAGTTGAGTCAGCGCCCTCATGCATATGCATGATGCGCTGACGTCGTAGTCTTAAACAGCAGTCTCCGAGTAAGACTTGGTTAGTCTTACTCAGAGGATTGCTGAATCCCAGCCATTGATATATTAAAGGATGGGAGTAGAGAAATAAGGAAATGAAAAGAGTAGTAAGGGAAAGACAAAGATTTAGAAATTATACTAAGATGAATGACTTATTTATTTATTTATTTATTTATGTATGTTTTATTGATAACATTTTCCATGATATTACACGAGTATTTCAAAGACAGAATTGAAATAAATAATATAGAACAGCACTAGGCAACCTAAATGAATATTCTTTATTGAGATTATTGTAAAAAAATGCAAATTAAGGGAAAACAAAGGATAAACACTAGCTGACCGGTTATGCAATATGTGTAAGGCTAGAGAAAGTAATGAACATGCTTTTATGGAGTGTAAAAAAGTTATACAGGTAGGGAAAAACTTCAGAAATGAATTTATACAAAGATACTTCAGGCAAATAAACATGGATATGATTGCAAGTATTTTATTTGAAAAAATATTATAGAAGGAATGTTTATTTGGACTATATGAAAAGCAAGATGTGAGGGACTGTTGCTCAATATCATATATGTCAGTGCTTGCTTACTTCACAAAATAAAGAAATAGTTATGGGATAAGGAGTGGTTAAATAAAATGCTTTACATTACTGGCGATTTTTTGTAATGTATTTAAATTGTCTTCATTTTAATTATATATGAAAACTGACATCTGCAAGAAATGTTATAATGTATAAATAATATTGACAATGATGTAAATAAATAAAGTCCCTACTCTTTTTGATAAGTGCCCTGAGAACTTTTACATCCACCTGATCTCAGTGTAGATGGGACTTGGCTCATCATTTCCTTCAGCTAATGGCACACTGAGCAGTGTAGCAAACCTTCATGCTGCACTTCAGTGTCAGTAATGGAAAGTGAATCAAAGCATCTATGGTGAGTATAGAACCTACAACATTCTGATCTTGAAGCATCAGATGCAAGTGTAGCCTGTTGAGCTACTAACCCTGATACTAGTCTCATTGTGGAGGTTGGAATTCCATAACTTGAGCAGCAGTATATAGCCAATGCTCTTGAGAACAAGTTCTGTTTCGTGAAGTGAGTATTAAATCAGATTAATGTGCACTTCTTTTTTCAGTGGAGAGAGTAATAAACTATCCCTGTGGTGGACAGCAGACACATTTTTGGCAGTGGAGTTGATTAAATGACTTTATCCCTGTCTGTGACTTACCATTTGGTAATGGTCAGATTGAAACAACCTCTGACGCCACTGTTGTTGTCATATATTGTTGAAAAGTTATGCTGTCTTTGACAATATTAACGTTTTATTTTCTTTTTGCATATGGAAGTGATTATATGTGAACTTTAAGGCAACTAGTTTAAATGTGTTTTTATGTGACTCGGCAGTATTTATTTTAGCAAAGTCTGTGAATATTTCATTCTGATTAACTCACTGAATAACGTGAGATAAAATTATTCAATTCAGTAATTAAGATGTCCCTTGATGCCATTTTATTTATTTTCTTTATTTGTTTATGGCTGAATTATGCCTAACCATTTTTTAAAACTTTATTTATTTATTTATCATTTTTATTTTTATTTATTTTTAAAATTTTTTTTTTGCTTTAACCATCAAGTTATGTTGCAAAAAAACAATGACATAGGTCAAAAGGAAATCAAAAGTCAGGTTATGCTGTGGGAGAAAACAAACAGTTCTAGTAGTGTGCATTTCTGGTATCTCACATTTCTGTTTCACTCATTAAGAGAATAACTAGGTATAAAGAATGAGCAGCTGCTGGATTTCTGAGCATAGAGCTATCAGGGGTGGTATCAGACAGAATATTTAAAATATAGCATACTCAGTCTTCTTTGCTACAATTTAATTTTGTAGATAAGCTCCCTTAGTTGTTAGAAGCTGGTGCTCAGTGTATAACCTCAAAGCATAACTGCAATAAAACTAAAAATACTTTTATTTAATAAGAAGTCAGTAGTTAAAAAATATAGAAATGTCTCATGTGTGTGTGGTTTCACTTTATAATCTAGAAACTGCATAATATCAAATGTGGAAATGTCGAATCCGCCATTGTGTTGCCGTGTTCATGACACTCGGTGCAGTTTGTGTTTTTAGCTGGGGATTCAGGCAAGTGGTGTTCTTGTAAGGGTATTGGGTAGGCATTTTAGCATGTGTTAGTGTTTGTAGTGGTGGGTTTTATGTGTTTGTGTGTTTAGTGTGACCTCGGAGTTAGCATATATACGTAGTGGGGTGCAGGGGGGCTTGCTCCCCTGCTTATAGGTAGGATAGGTGTGTATGTTTGTTGTGTTGTGCTTGTGTGTGGTTGTTTTATTTGTTGCAGTATAATTATGTAGGTGTATGTGTGCTTGTTTGTGTGGTGGGGTGTGTATGTGAATGATCACGATTTTGAATTTCGTGGTTTTGGGTTTCAGTTTTCTGGGCTTTCGGCTTTATAGTCTCGAAATACTAAACTTCGGTATTTTAGTATTTTCAGATTATAAAGTGAAGCTATATATATATATATATATATATATATATATATATATATATATATATATATATATATATATATATATGTGATTTATGAAAGATTTGATGTCCCTGTTAAGCTTGTTATTTTTCTGGCACATCACAGACCCATGCATGCACCCCTTTGCTACTTCTTTCCCATCAGTTCTCAGTTTATTTCAACCATTGTATAAATCATTACTTTATTCCACCTAGGGAAGCGCATACCTGGCCTCCAGTACCCACCTCATGAATGAATGATTGTATATTTGCCATTCCACCCATATATTTATTTCCTAAAATAGCAAATACTTATGCCTCACAGTCCTCAATCATCTCTCTTTAATTATACAACACTCCCTGTATTTATAGAGCTGTTTCATCTATGTCATGCATTGGTTTCCAGCTTTCATTATCCAGAATAGATACTACCAGCATTGTGATATGTTTCTTATACAATTTGCAGCTTCAGCCCTTTGCTGAGTCTCTAACCCAATATTTCATATTCTTACCTATATATTTTTTATTTTTGCTTGCAGTTATTATGATGTACAAGGTGATTGTTGTGGCACTGCAGTTTCTCTGCTAATCATGTGTCCATTCATTTTGTGTGTATTGAACCTGTTTTTTTTGATATCTGTATACAAAACCAGACAGTTAGTTGCCAACCCTCTACTTGATTGGCATGTGATGAGGACCACCTCTGATATTCATAACAGCATCCATCGATTGGGTTAGATGAACCTATCATCTTGTATGCTCTCATTGTCTGATGGTTGACTCCAGCTAAAAGTCATGGGCATGAGGGGCAGCCCCAATCAGGGCCCATTATCAAGCCTTCCCTCAACCCACCCTCTGACACACCTTTCCTCTGCCGTTTGTTACAGCCTCCACCAGCATCCAAACATGCAAAGTGCCCTCCATACACACTTCCCTCAGACCTTCTTCTTTGGAAAAAATGTGCAGGCTTATGCCTTAACATTCCTTCTCCAGCCCTGCCTTCCCCAAAAGATGCCAGAATCTCTAAATGAAATTTGAACACGGGTTGCAGTCAATGATTTACTCCTTTGTGTCACAGACATGGGTGCTGTTATCCTTCTTTATGCAATTATGTTTGTCCGGCTTCTGAAATATAAGACAGCAGTTCTAGAATTGTCATTGTTGGTATATTGGCAACACATGGATAATTTATTTATTTATTTATTTATTTTACATTTGTTAACCGGGAATGGTCCGACTGGACGAGGTCCATTTTCAGCGGAAGCCCGGGGAGAAAAGCTCCACATAATATAAAACCATGCAAGACAACTTTACATAAAATATAAAACATTGTTATCGACAAAACATTATCACCATTTCTTCAATAGTAAAAAGTTACATTGAGAAAAAAAAATAAAAAATGATCATATGCATACATAAGTTGACTACATAGATAGTAACAGGCAAGGATAGGTTTCAATTTAGGATGTTTTGTTTACAGAATGTACAGTAGTAGGAGAGAGGTAAAATTTCTGGAATTCAGAGCCCAGGTCCTAAGCAATGCACAAAGAACGTTTGTTGGATTTTACTTTTGCAGACTTTGACAGCTGCTGGAGTACTTTTTTGATTACTTCATTACATAGGTTTAAGAAGTTTCAGACTGAAAGTCTTCTTATATTTGTGTTCCCATCCATAAAATTACATTATCACACATAATAGCCTAGATTCCCTGCCTTTGTTTATAGGTGCATTCATGGTTTTTATAAGAAGATATGTTAATCATGTCTCATTTCCTAGTGTTTGCCCCAACACAACTGTGTTAAAAGGTGGCAGCATCAGTTTTACTTTCATACTCTACCTGTTAATAGTTTTTTTAACAACCTCCCTGCAGTTGCTATTGCCTGCCTCCTGTAAATTACCCATTTCTTAATATCTATCTCAATTTCATTCCCATAAACAAGCTACTTTAGTTTTCCACACACCTCCTGTTTGACACACTGTTTACGACATTAATGAATCCAGATTCAAATCACCCACATCAGCCTTGGAAGGGATTCAGTCTGACTCCTGGATCATGCCCAGTTGGTAAGATTTATAAAATGGAAATGTGCAGTGCTGTCCATCTACAAGAACATTTGCATTCAGGGAACCCACCAGTCTGTGTTACAGAATTCTTACCAAAATGCTCCCAGAGCACCACAAAAAATAAGTTTCTGACTTCAGACCAAGGAGGGGATAACTGTAATGCATGGAGATGCACTGTGATGGCCATCTTTGAGCACCGGCAAACTCTAAACTTCTCAGCATTGCCACAGATAAAGTCTACATGATGCTATTTTTGTTACAGTACACAAAGTTATCTTTATGAATCTCATATAAATATTGTTGATTATTGCCACATTATTAAAACTTAAAATACTCAAAATAACATATTTTAAATAATTGATAACTGAGTTGTAGTTCTGAAGAGAATGACTCCATAATGATAAATATGCAGTTATGTGGATCAATAATCATTCTTCTCACATCAAATATAAAATGAAGTTATTGATTGTTATAATAAGACTGGATTCAACAGCAGACTAAAAGGGGATATCAGACCTGACCTTAAAAACAAAATTTAATTTAATTTAGTAAGATACCAGTTTACATAAGTTTCACATCATGGAATGTAAAATAACTGTTAAAGGGAGACAAACATGTAAAGCTAAAACAAATTAAACTACTATATGGCCAAAGAAGTTAAAGTTGCATAACATACATACAGAAAGAGTTTAAAAAATGCAATGTCTACTCATGGTTTGCTCTTTTGCAATTGAAAATATCTTCTAAAATCAAATTTGGATAAACAGCTTTAGACAATATTCTGCATAATATAATACATACAAAGGAAGAACATCAAAACTGTTTAAATTCTCTAGATTTGTCTTTATGGCTTGAACTACAAGAAGCTAGAAATTATATCAAAAATAACTTTGAATTAATACCTTCTTCAGTTAAAAAGGTAATTCCAACCTTATACAGTACTTGATCTCTTTTATGCAACAAAATAGCTTAATTAAAAATAGCCTGTCAAATATATATATATATATATATATATATATATATATATATATATATATATAAAACTATTAAAACAGATTTAGATATATTCTCTGATAATTATTGGGAATATTTTTCAGACCTTAATAAAGGTAATTCTTCAGAGGATGATAAATTGAATTTTCTTCACTCAGCAAGTAAAACTAGAATGCTGATTGGGTCCATATCTTCTATGATTGTTTACATATGAAAAAAATCTGGGAAGATATTAATACTTTCCTGCAAGCAATATTTACTGATAACTTTTTATTTACTAAATTGTTAGTTTTATTTAATTCCCCAATACCCCCTTGTGTTAAACTAAGTAAATATACACTTCTATGGTCTGTACTGTCCATAGCCAGGAAAGAAGTTACAAGAAATTGGAAATGATCATGAATCCCCTCTTTTCAAAATTTTAAAGAGCTTCTCTTAGAAGTATCCAAACTAGAATCAAAGACAATCAAAGCTAGATCTCTTAATAATACAGTGGTATATAATCAGTGGATGAACATAACTGATCTTTTAGAAAATTAATAACTGAAAGGTATTAACCAGTTTTATTCACCTGATTTAATTTAATTTATTTGTCTATAATTAAGTGAACATCTGTGCACATAGTTCATTGCCTTTTTTTTTACTTTTTTATATTAATGTTGTTTTTATCTATCCATCATAAAATATGTCTAGTTTTTTTTGTTAATAATTATATTTTTCATAAATGATTTCAATAAAACTTATTTAAAGAAAAATTGTTTAAATTCTCCAGCTTACACATTTTCAAATGAAACTGCATAGGAATTGAGAAATCATGCAGACTTTTCTCAGCAGACATGCTATTGTCATTCTTTGGTGAAAGTGCTAGCATCTGCTAAACTTAAGCAGTTTTGGGGAAATAAATAAATGCAAGAATACAGTGAAGCCCTTGGTAAACAATATTTGGATTCCTTGGTCAAGGTTAAGTAGATGTTACTTGTACCTTATGCTCTATTTCCTCTAGCTGCTCTGAATGTCTCTAAGAAATGTTTGACTGCGATACTTTTAGCTCAGTGATCTAGCGTTTGCTTTCAGCATTTTATTATTTTATTATTTTGCATTCTTCTCAGTATGTTACAGTTTTAAATGTTACTCTCCTTCCATCATTTCATATGGTGTGGTGTGAAAGAAAAATGAATGGCTGACTCCCTGCAAGTGTGTGTGTGTGTGTGTGTGTGTGTGTGTGTGTGTGTGTGTGTGTGTGTGTGTGTGTGTGTGTGCATTTAAATTTGAGGTTCTGCAGTCCAGCAGCTGAATGGCACTACCAGCCTTTTACAAACAGAGCTCAATGAGATAAGTCCTTAATACAAGATAAGAGACAAGAGTATAGATTTGGAACATATTGGAAGAGTCATAAAGAGAGAGCACCCATATATGTCTTCCTTTTTAATCATATTGTGTAGATCTCTGTGCAAAGGTCAATGGCAGAAGTGAGATGTACATGTTCTGCAAACAGAGGACTGGTACAGAATAATCTGTTTAAAATGCGCCCACCATTTGTTTTTCTTTCTCATAACTAGTGATAACCATAAAAAGAAATGCATAAATGTCAGACTTTGAATGCCATCTACTGCTACTTTCAAAAAAATATTTCAACTGACCAGACACTTGCATAAAGAAATTACTGTGAAGGCGCTTAGCAGATTTTAGTCACCAATAAAAAGTAGCACTTGCATATTTTATTTTGTAATTCTCTATATTGTTTTATGCTCAGATCTTTACATTTCTAATAAGTACAAAATACCTACAGCATAGAAAATCATAGTAATTAGCCACAGTGTAATGTAGCACATCGTTTAATTTAGCAACCTAAGATTATGTAGTAAAAGCTCTCTCTCTCTCTATCTCTCTCTCTCACTCTTTCTTGCGCTCTTTCACATGGTATAGAAATGCAAGGACTTGTACTCAATTATTCAATGAAGAGCTGAGCTAGAAGAGACCTTAATCACTGCAGAAGCACATTTCCTCATTCTGAATTAGTTTCACTTCATTGCGCCTGAACTAAATAATACAGAAGTGGAGACACGTGCCAGTAATAAAGGGTTATTGATGCACTGTAAACAACAAAAGTAAAGAGCACTGCAGGAAACAAACAATCAAACAACTCTGTGTGCTATATGAAACCCTGTATTGATAACTGTTTCATGTGCGCTATTGATGTCAGGCTATTCTCATTAAATTGAGCTCTTCCTGTCTTAATTTCTTAAGTTTATGAAGCAGTCACGTAAGTACTTTTGAATATTGCATTTAAATATCATTTGATAAAATGCTCATACCCCTGTATAATTGCTTGTACAAAACATAAAAATAATACTTAAGGCATTGGTAGTGACTGCCAAAAAAGAAACTATGAAATACACATTTCTTGTATGCAACATAATAACTGTAGTAATTGCAGTCTGTACAGTAGTGTGCTTTCCACCAAGGTATGCTTTTTCTTATTTTTAATAAATAACATTTGATGTCAGTCTGTTGATTCAGAGTATATTCTGCTGCTGTATAGTATTCAAATACCCCAGGTATACTCTGATTAACTTTTAGGAGTTACTTGTGAACATTTATTTATTTAGTTAGTTATTTTAAGCACCTTTATTGAATTATCACCTATGACAAACATCCAGGATAGGCAATGTGCATACTGCTTATTTTTAATTGTGTCTATAAAATAAAAATATAAAGCACCAGAAAGCTTATTTTGCCATTGTTGTTGTATATTAGGATGTATTCATAGAAGATTTTTTATTCTGTCTATAATAAGTGAAATGAAAATGATCTCAAAACTTGCATTCCATCTGGTGGCCACTTTGGTGGTATAGAAATATGAAGCACTAATTTTGGCTGAGCCAACCTGGGTTTGATTAGTGTCACAGGTGACTGACAAAGTGGCAGGGAGGGATAGGTATGCCAGTGTTGGAGGAACACACTTGCTGGTGATGTTCCTTAAGTGGAGGTATGGTGCCAAGAGGATAGTTGACCTCAGACACAACCAGTGAGGGGAAGGAGTGGGGAAAGACAAAAAATAGGTATGGCATATAAAATACCCTACACACACACACACACACACACACACACACACACACACACACACTGGGTGGAACCACAGATGGCTGAGGCCTCAGGACACCCTTAATATCCAATATTGGTACCAGAAGCACAGAAGCAAGTTTGTGGCGTAGGAAGATGATGGTAGACTGGGTTTGGACTTGGGGTACTGTGGGCAGGGCTGGTATAAATGAGGTTTGAGGGAACCAAAAAAAAAAACAAAACTTCTTTACCTGCATGTTGGATATTTGTAACACTGATGACTTTTGCTTATTTTGAGATATGTGCTTCTTATTTCGTGACAAATAGAAGGAACAAGTATATTCCCAGAAACAGTTGTGGTAGCTGAGTAACAACTTATGCTACTTTCTCTCTCTCTTAGGTTCATAAAAACAAGAAATGGCATAGTATAAAGTTTCTGCCATGGCTAAAATTGCACACTGTGGCCTAATATGAAATTAGGGCACCATGCAATTTAACAGAAAAGAAACTAGGTAAAGACACAGGTCAGACTAGATATAAACCACAGTAAAGAATGTAAAATGGCAAGATAAGCATGGAACAATGTGACATGCTATACTTGTGGCAATTTGTAATTGTATTAAGTTGCAGCATGGAACACAGCTATGCTGTAGGTAGAGAAAGAAGCAAAAACGTGACAGCAGTGGGACAGGTGAGTGGGAGGAATTTATGTTAGCACTTTTGGAATGTGTATATAAATCATAAGTGTAGTAATGAAATATCAACTATTAAATGAAAGAATAGGCTGCCTTTGGGTATCAGAGTACTTCCTGAGCAACTGTTAACACCAGCCTGGATGACTGAATGGGTGATAACACATTTTTTATCATGGATATACATAGAATGTCTACTTAATATCTTTCAACAGTACTGGGTAAGGTGACTACCTGAGCTTGATGGTGTCTTTTGGCCATAACTAGGTAAAAACTTATGAATCTAATTGTACCATGCAACCATACAAGTAATTTCTAAATGTTATTGAGGCATATTAATATTTCAGGAACAAATATTGAAAACCATATTAATATCACAAAACTAAAGAAAAGGAAAGGTGTTATAATATATTAAAATTCAGCATTGGGTTCTGAACACCTTAAAGTAAAACCTGTGTCATCCACAACCATTCACTACCACAGAACGATTATAAGATACATGAATGCAAAGTATCAGTGGTGCACACCTGAAGACACCAATATATAGCAAAGATACAGATATATGGATGGCCACTGTGCTTTAACAACAGCACTAATAAACAGACAGCAAGATTTATGGTAAAACAGCATATACACTGTGGCTATGTGTACTATGTGTACTCCAGAAAAGTATCTAATGCTAAGAAAGAAAATCAACAAAAGGAAAATACAATCAAGCTCAAAACTGTGAATACTCAAAACACTGAAATAAAATAATGTATTACAGTATTGACTTATGGTAAAGATAAAAATTACATATAAAACTTCTATCCCCAGTGGAACTACTCCCCTGTACCCATTAATGTAGTGCAGCTCACCTTTGAACCCCGGGTTCTAATTATTCTAATGCCACTGTAACAGAATAATTAAAAACAGATTGTGTTATACTGTAAAATATAGTGGAAATGTAAAATTAGTATATAAAGATTAGGGGGTGGTATGAAGAGCCCTGCATTAGTATGCACGGGAGGGTCATAACCAACATTCACTGTAAAGTTTGTTATGCAAACATTTTTATTTTTATTGTATTTGATACTTTTATCTATTTTCTAACATTTCATAACAATTGTACATTCCAATTTATTGCATTACTTCAAATTTCAATGCTCTGAGGATTCAGCATTTTGGATCATTGTTACTGTATTTTTTTTTTATTAGTGTTTCATCATATATTAGGTATCCATACCTAAAGTCTAAACAAGCCACATACCTGCACAGGAGCATCTGCCAGTGTGGTAAGTCATTATCAATCTGCCAAGAAGGAATGTCCAAAAACACATAAGTGAGAGCAGCTGTATTACAGCAACACACAAGGAAAGAACACTCATTGCTGAATTTGGCTATTTTCATCACTAAGGAATATTCAAAGTAGGTAAGAAAAAAATTGGATTTGACACCAGCATATATATAGGTACTTCCTGAGAGAGCCTTGTAAACCTTATTTCTGTCCCAGTCAAAAAGAACAGCAGATGTAGGATTCAGAATATCACCCTGCATTTATGCCCCACAGTTATCTCAGAAATGCTTCAACAATATACATGTCAGTACAAAAGGCATGTGTTTTAAAGTTTCAAGGATTTTTACTACATCACAGCCTGACAATCGTTCTGGAAGCAATTTTCTAAAAGATCTGTACAATTTGAACTGTGTCCCTGAATGATAGCAATAACCATTCCATTACATAATGATTCTGTGGAATCACTTAAACAGCTTTTTTGTTAATCGTTTCTAATGTTGCAACCCAGTAATCATCAAGGAAAGCAATGAGCCTTCTTACTTATTTATCCTTGGACTCAGCAGTGAAGTTTGAAGATAGACTGGATGCATAGCATTATACTAAACTGATGGTTCTAACCCTGGAGAAAACGCTTATCTCTTTCCATACTATCAAAATATGAAAGCATTCATGTAAATAGTGTAAATATGTTCTAAAAATATTGTTGTTGTATCAGTTGTATATCACCTGTGTTTACTCTTGTGTAATGATGTATATTGAAAACAAACAATAAAGAAATATTATTGAAAAAAAAAGAAGATAGACTGGATGCAAGCTACCCAATGGAAACACATAGCACATTACCATGGGTATTATTATCCAGACAATTATTAATGTCTTATAGTCAGTTATCATAAAATTATTAATAATGAAGCCAGTGTCAATATCATCGTGCATATAGTGCCTCATTGCTTTACCTTGACTTGATTGGGTTCCGTTTGCCTGTGCAGTTGCACATAGAAGCACACCAGCATAATGTGTTATTTCTCTGTGTTCTGTTTAATCACTAATTATTGTGGCAATGCATTTAAGCTTAAATTTTAAGTTATAATATACTTGCAAAAGAACTTAAAACATCAGTCCTGGGCATATCACCATTTGCAGTACTAAGAAATTAGAAATATGACCTTTTGTGACACACTACCCAAAATAGGGGTATATTATATATATGTCAACCTGATAGCCACATATTTTTTGCTATACGCACTTTTTGTATTATATATATTTTTTGTATCATTTTTTATGCAATTTCTTATGAAACATTTTCTTTTTCAAGTAACATTTCTTATGTTACATTTCTTATGTAACTTTTTAACATTTTTATGTATAATTCCCTTTTGCGAAATGTTTCATTGGACTCCTCTTGCATTTTGTTAGGCACAGCATTTAAATAATCAATTTTAAATAATCAATTTTACATATTAACAAATATTTTACACAAAAATAATTTAGACAAGTTGATTATATACTAATTATTTTCACATCAATCAATTTAGTATATTATAACTTATCATAAGATTTATAGAATCAATTCAAAAGTCTTTTAATTTTTTAATTTTGCACTAATTTCTTATTAATTTTTTTACCAATTTTTTAATATTTCCATTTGTCTTGAACAATACATTAATTTTTTATAGTACATCATATTGTCAGATATTGCTATTTTATAACTTTTTAAATATTAGACTTATTTATACACATATATAAGCATATTTATAGGCAACTATTTTGGTCTATTTAATATTGAGATTTATTTCTATAACATATGAATTATGTATATTTATTTTTAACATTGTTATTTATATGGAATAAGGATTTCAAACCCACAGTCAAATAGGTGTATGTATTGAAAGTTGTTTTAAAAAATGTGAAAGGAAATACAGTTTGGGAATAAGTGAATATAGCTTTAAATATTGGTACGAGTTTTCGCGCCACTAAGGTTATTTAAATGGATTTTTTTAAAAAGCAGTTAGTTCTGATGAAGCCTATATGAATAGGTGAAAGCGCTAAACTATCAATGTTTAATTAAGTGAAGTCTATTATGTTTTTGTGGAGTGTGTATTTGTGAGCTGTTTTTATTAAATTTCAAGTCTTTTGTCATACACACAGCGTTTCCTCTTCAATTTGTTGTAAGAGAAGATAGCGCAAGTGAGTACTTTTTTGTTCCTTCCTACAACTACCTACATTTCCGCAATGTCTAATAGTCAGTTATCATAAAATTATTAATAATGAAGCCAGTGTCAGTATCATCGTGCATATAGTGCCTCATTGCTTTACCTTGACTTGATTGGGTTCCGTTTGCCTGTGCAGTTGCACGTAGAAGCACATCAGCATAATGTGTTATTTCTCTGTGTTCTGTTTAATCACTAATTATTGTGGCAATGCATTTAAGCTTAAATTTTAAGTTATAATATACTTGCAAAAGAACTTAAAACATCAGTCCTGGGCATATCACCATTTGCAGTGTTTCCATTGCATGTTCCACTACAGCGCACATTGCAGTGGTGTAAAATTAACCTAACAAGAACACTATAAATGTTTACCATCATCCATGAAAAATTCTCTAATAACTAGACTAGTTACATAGCCACCATAATAGCCACACCAGAAGTCCAATTCTCAGTTATATGCCATTGTCAAATAAAGGATAATTATATATAATGCAAAACAAGACATATAAGTGTTGCAATTACTGTATTGATAGTAATATTTGTAGCAGTTATATTAGGATAAGTGTGCATGGATACCATGAACTAAGCTGAATATATTTCAAGTGGTCTTTGTGCATATTTTGCATAATAGCTGGTAAAAGAAATAAAAACAAAAAGGCTCTATTATTAATAGTGGTTTTGCTGCATTTCAGTTGTGCACTAGTGGTGTTTTTTACTTTTTATCACAGCTGTGCAGCCATAGAGTTGGTATGTACGTGTGTGTATATATATATATATATATATATATATATATATATATATATATATATATGTATATATACGTATATATATATATATAGATATAGTTATCTATATATATATATATATATATATATATATATATATATATGTATATATATACACACACGCACACAAAATGCACACAACAAACACATGTGTTACATTTCATTGAATGCACATTTGGTTGAATCACACATCACTGAATAAAATTAATTGAAAACACATTTCAAAAAATCACATGCCATAGAAAATCTCAAATATAGGACATACTCCTTCAAAACTGTGCATTTGCAGAGTGGCAAGCCTCCAGGTGCCCCCTTACTTAAATATACTACTGCAAAGTCACACAACCACAAAGAAAAGAGAAAACACTGCAAAAAGTGAATCACTTTTAGCACACTAGCTCTTAAGTATATGGCTATAACATAATGTTGGGCATTTGTATGGTATAAATGATGCTTTATACTATATTAACTTGTAACTCTTTCTGTCCAAAGGCTATAAACTATACAAAATATAAACTATATACAAAATATAAACGATACAAAATATACAAATATAAATTATAGCCTGGTAATGCACCCTTGCATCACCAGACTATAATTCATACCACACCTTTCGGCCACCTAACCTGGACAGAAACACTAAAGGTGGAGGTGCATCCATATTCATTAAGGATATCCACACCTCCAGGCTAGTTGCTCAGCATAATGCATCCGAGATTATCACAATGCAACTAACTCTGGGCAAGACCGCAATCCAAATTGTAACTTGCTACAGATGCCACACCATGCCCCAGGATTCCCACTCCTCATTTCTTGATACACTGGAAAATATTAGGGTAAAACCCAACACCCTAATAATGGGTGATTTCAACTGCCCCACCATTAACTGGGAAAATACTCATGTACCAACTCTTTTGCTCAACGTTTTCTGGAATTCATAAATTCCAATGCCTTGGATCAACTTATTCACATCCTCACCAGGGGCAGCAATATCCTAGACCTGGTCATTACCAACATGGGCGATTGGTGTTCCACACCAGAGGTCAATTCCTCGTTGGTCAGATCCAAGCACAAGCTAATCACCCTAGACATCCACATCCCGCCCCCACCCCCCATTAGGGAGACCACCATAAAAAAATTCTCCAAAGCCAACTTCAAGTTTCTTAAGACAGAAGTGGCAAACTTCACGACACCCATTCAGACCGACAATAGAGGTACGACTTCTGAATCCTACAGAAATGCACTTTATAAGCACTTACACGAGTGCATGGATCGTGCTATCCCTAACAGAACCAAGATGATATCCTCTAAAAAACGGAAGCCAATCTAGTGGTCCCCTGCCATAAACAAACTCTACAACAGAAGAAAGAAACTGTTGCAAAAAAGAGTAATATCCCATGATTGGAGGAACTCCCTGATCATGTTCAGTAAGAAGCTGAGATGCCTCATAAAATCCTCCAAAGCTAGTAACAAAAACAAAATTGCCAAGTCCGA